>NW_028261387.1:19163230-19380730 GCF_051295495.1 Thamnophis sirtalis | reverse complement strand
CTCTCTCTCACACACACACACACACACACACACACACACACAGACACACACACACACACACACAAACACACACACACACAGACTCACACAGACAAAGAAAAAAACAGGAAGAAAGAAAAAAGAAAAAGTGTGAGAGAGATGAAAGAAAAAAAGGAAAAAGGGATAGAGAGACAAAAGAAAGGAGAGAGAGAGAGAGAGAGAGAGAGAGAGAACACATGGCCGCCGGCAAGCCACTCCCACCAGGTCACATGGCTGGCAAGCCACTCCCACAAAGGAGACCACACCCACAGAGTAGGTTCGAAAATGTTTTGAAACCCACCACTGGTATGTATGTATATAAAAGGAATGATATGATAATTTTTAGGATCAATGGCAAAAGTTTGAACAAAAATATAGCCAGCTGGAGCAAAGTTATAGGAATCAGCATGCAGAAACACTAGAAAGTAGAAATTAGAAATCCACATGGATTCATGTATGTATGTATGTACTGTATGTATGTATGTATATAAAAGGAATGATATGATAATTTTTAGGATCAAGGGCAAAAGTTTGAACAAAAATATAGCCAGCTGGAGCAAAGTTATAGGAATCAGCATGCAGAAACACTAGAAAGTAGAAAATAGAAAATAATTAAAAGGGTAACAAAACAGTAAAGTTCAATAAATTTATTATAATTGGCTATATAGGATATTAGACTAGGTGTGACAGAGAGAAAGAAGAACCCAGGTTGGATTTACTGTATATAATTTTTGGGATAACAATGAGGAAATCTCCTTTTCAATCAGTGAAACCATTTTCTACAGGTACATGAAAGCCTTTGCACTATCAATACCTAACAACACTTATTGCCTTGATATCTTCTCACCATCTTTGTACTCAACTTATAACATCCTCTGTGACTTGTATTTGATTTATGGATTTAAACTTTTTCTCAAATAATTTAGGCATGGTTTCTACGATAACCAAGTTGAACGATACCAATTATTTGGGCAAGCTAAAACAAAAATAATAGCAAAAATGTAAGAATGTTTTCTCCAAATGGAAAAATGAGTGCTAACATACTCACTATGGATCAATATTCAGGTAAAATAATTATCTTCACTAAAAGGCAAATGACATCTAAGGTGAAGCAATTGTCAGAAAGTGTAAGAGCTACTGTAGAAGAAATGAAAATTCAACGTTAGAAATTATTAAGAAAGGAAAATACATCAAGCTGCCAACACCTCACATTCCTTTATACATATTTATGCTTGTGGGCAATTCTGCTCACCGTGTCTCTGAAGAAATATTGCCCAGCTGGAAGGTAACCAAAAAACACCAAGCAAAATGATCAAGAATTTGAAACAATTCCTGTACTAAGACAAATGTTACAATATTCGGAAGCTCGTAGGTTAAAAGCAAGAAATGGTTGAACACTATACAATTTTGTATATGAATAGAATAATGGGTTCCCTAAAACTAGCTCATCTGGATGGGAAACCCAAGATGGAAAAAAACGAGTCACATAATACACAGTTAAACTATATAATTAGCTGTCCTGAGATGTACTGCATCTATTATTCTCATGATAGATCAATAGACAACTGGAAATAAGAACATAAAAACATAAGAAACGTAGCCTGCTGGTAGAGGCCCCAGGCCCATTTCATCAAGGCTTTTATGATACACAGTAGGCAAGTGGATGTATTTGGGAAGCTGACAAATTTGGATCAGAGTGTGTTAACTCCCTTCATCTGTGATTTCCCAGCAATATTAATGCATAGTTTTTGAGTCAGGAACTTTTATACAGCCATAAATATTAGCATTCCCTGTAGATGATGCTCGATGAATCTGCCCAGTCCCCTTTTAAAACTATCCAAATTGGCTGCAACAACGGTAAACAATGAATCCCACAGTTGGGAACACAGAACTTTTGTCTGATCCAGCAAAGCGAAGCAAAGCGAAGCAAAGCAAAGCACCAATATTAACTGAGTATCTTTGAAAATAACACTTAAGAGAGCCGAGGTGGCGCAGTGGTTAAATGCAGCACTGCCGGCTACTTCAGCTGACTGCAGTTCTGCAGTTCGGCTGTTCAAATCTCACCGGCTCAGGGTTGACTCAGCCTTCCATCCTTCGAGGTGGGTAAAATGAGGACCCGGATTGTTGTTGGGGGCAATATGCTGACTCTGTAAACCGCTTAGAGAGGGCTGAAAGCCCTATGAAGTGGTATATAAGTCTAACTGCTATTAAGAAAAAATAAAAAATGAATGAATAAAAATCCAAAAAAGTAAAACAAATTTTACCCCTCCTTCCCCCACACGCATAATATGTCAAGCAAGTGAACTAACCCGGATATAAGAAAAAAGGATGAGATAAAAAATAAAGATGGAAAAAGAACAGAAACCTGAATTTGCTCAATTTTTTTCCTATTTCTTTTTATTATTTGTTTTATCATAGAAAATAAAATACAAAACAGTAAAGCAAACAAACAAAATGAAACAAAATGGAAAGTATACATTCAACCCAGAGGTGGGTTCCTACCAGTTCGCACCTATTTGGTAGAACCGGTTCGTCAAATCTACCGAACCGGTGAGAAGAGGTTCCACCAGTGGACCTGGAAAGCAGGCCACACCTACAGAAGAGGTTCCAAACTGTTTTGAAACCCACCACTGGTCCTTGCATATGATTATTCTACACTATCATGCTCATATTTAGTGCCTCTGTGAACTCAGTGCCTCTGTGAAAGGTAAGGATGACTACTGCGTTTGTGGTACAATCAGAACATTGCATGTGTTGAAGTTGTTTTAACGCAAACCAAAGATGTCTTTTAAAAAACAAGTTTACATCATATTCTTATGCATGCCAGTGCTGTGTGTGAGGTAATTTAAGGTGGTTCTGACAAGTGTCGTCGGCATCTTCATATGAGTTATGAGTTATGAGTTATGAAAGTTTATTTATATGCTGCCCTTTTCCCTGGGGGGACTCAGGGCGGCTTACAACTCAAGGGGGGGGGGAACAGACATTTAACACGTGAGAACAATACATAATTAAAAAACACAACATTCATACCATTCGGGTGGGTTACAGTCTTTAGCCCCAGGCCTGACGGGAAAGCCAGATTTTAAGGGCTGTGCGGAAGGTCTGGAGGGTGGTGAGGGTACGAATCTCCACGGGGAGATCGTTCCAAAGGGTCGGAGCTACTACCGAGAAGGCTCTCCTCCGCGTGGTTGCCAGTCGACACTGACCGGCAGATGGAACTCGGAGGAGGCCTAATCTATGTGATCTAATTGGTCGCGTGGAGGTGATTGGCAGTAGGCGGTCTCTCAAGTACCCAGATCCACTACCATGAAGGGCTTTATGGGTGACAAGTAGCACCTTGAAGCGTACCCGGAGATCGACAGGTAGCCAGTGCAGCTCGCGGAGGATAGGTGTTATGTGGGTGAACCGAGGTGCACCCACAATCGCTCGCGCGGCCACATTCTGGACTAGCTGAAGTCGCCGGATACTCTTCAAGGGCAGCCCCATGTAGAGCACATGGCTCCACATATCCAGTCACATGGGCAGCAAGCCACTCCCATCCGGTCACATGGGCAGCAAGCCACTCCCACAAAGGAGGCCACACCCACAGAGTAGGTTCGAACAATTTTTGAAACCCACCACTGATTCAACCCTAACAACAGCAACAAAAAGAAAAAAATAGTGAACAAAAAAAGAGAGGAAAAAGTGATTTATTAAATCATTTCTCCCCCAAGAAGGATAATCTGATCCATATTAAAAATAACTTTATTCTATTCTTGACCTTTTTTTGATTGCTCATAGCTTGATATGACTGCGTTCATCTAAATGCTTTCTATTGCAATATGATTAAATCTAAATGCTTTCTATTGCAATATGATTAAACTTCTAACTGTAACAATAAACCTGTGCTTCTAAATTGTTGCTCCCAGATTAGCTGGCTCAGAATTTTAAGAGCCAGTTCAATAAAATTCAGTAAACTGTCAGATACAAATCTGAGGAAAGAGGTAATACATGTGTTGTAGGGTTGCCTCTCTCCAACTGTTTCTGTCTGTCCCAACAGAATCCATGCTACTGGTCCCATCTATTAAAGAGTGCCATTTGGCAGGACCTAGGAAGACAGCCTTTTCTGTTATGGCAGCAGCTATTTGGAACATCATCATCCCATATATTAGCTTGGCCCTGACCTTGTTGGGCTTTTGTAAGCCATTGAAGTTGTGACTATGTCACTGGCTATGGGGAAGTCAGAATGTTTGGCAGAGCCCGTGAGATGGTTATGGCGATGGGTATTTGTGGTTTTTAGCTATGAATTATGTATTTATTGCTGTGATGCATATTATGTTGGATTTCACTGTTGCAAGCTGCCCAGAGTCAGCTAGGAGACAGGCGGTCATATAAAAACAAATAAATAAGGCTTACCATATTGCTGCAGAAAAAGCAATACGAATATAATTCATTAATGTGTGTTTTGCAATTTCCTTAAATAGTTATTTCTAATAAGGAGACATCACACATAGTCACTTGACTTTGAAACAAGTTTCAAAGTTTAATATTTTTGGACATCTTTGAATCAACAGTGACTGCCTGGATATTATTTTATATACAGACACACCCACCCATCCACCATCCTTTCCTCTCCTCTCCTCTCCTCTCCTCTCCTCTCCTTTCCTTTCCTTTCCTTACACCACTTGTTGTTAATCACCAAGAGCAACAATAAAAAAAAAAACAAGCTAACAGTAAACAGCCCAACCAAAGAACCTCCAAGACCATTCACCAACACTGACACTGATGAAGTTACCTTGTTTGGGTAATGAAATGTCTGCAAAACAAACAAACAAACAAACAAACAGCACCAAGGAACCCTCATTTCAACCCTGAGCTACAAATATTAACTTTATTCGTATAATTATCTGTACAGTTTTATGCCTGTATCAGTGGAATTTCCATCAGCACAAATTTAGTACTGCATTACATTCTTTATCTGGTTAAGTGTTAGCTTCTTTGGCATTTGTTGGGGGGTTATACATTGTGCTAATTTTTTAAGGTTAAGTAATAAAATAAAGTATTTTAGTGTATAGTTTATTGGTTATCTAATACAGTTTTGACATATCTGGCACTTTCTCCATAGCTTTTGACAAGGTTATATTCTTTTGCATGACTTGGTCATTATCTGTTTTAATGAACTGATTACTGAATACTGAAAAATTCATTTATTAAAGTGGACATAATTCCTACAGGATACAAACTGTTTACTAGTAGACAACTTGTATCGATCAATTCTGAGTTTTAATCAGTTTTATTTTTCATAAAATGTGACAGAATAGATATTAATAGATATTAATGGCAATTGCCTAGATATTTTTGTGCAGCATTATTATAGCTGGTACTGTTAGAGATATTGAACTAAACAGGAGTACATTCCTTCCAGAGAAGGAACAAACCCAACATTAATTAAACATAATGAATATAGTGAGTTGTATCTGGACCTACTGTTCCATGCACGGAGTAACTCCTTCTATTCATGAAAGTGACATGGACTGAACAAAGACTCCAGCTGAAGAATGAGGGTAGTCATTCTCTCTTCCTCTTGCAACATCTCTACACCAACTTCCGTGTAGATCTGGAGAGCCTCCTAGCTTTGCAGATTTTTGAGGGATCTCACAGTTTCTGCTCCTAAGAATATTTTCACAAAAGCTTTTTATTATGTGCTCATAAACATGTTAATGGACAAGCTCCCCTTCCTTCCTTCCTTCCTTCCTTCCTTCCTTCCTTCCTTCCTTCCTTCCTTCCTTCCTTCCTTCCTTCCTTCCTTCCTTCCCTCCCTCCTTCCTTCCTTCCTTCCATCCATCCATCCATCCATCCATCCTCCCATCCTTCCCCCTCCCTCCCCCTCCCCCTCTCTCCCCCCGTCTCTTTCTCTCTCTCTCTTCGCAACATTTTTCTCAAAATATAGGGTCTGTTTTTTTCCATCATACAAGTGTTGACCCATTGGTTGTATCAAGCATTGACCAACTGGCTTGTTACCCGAGCCTGATGTTGTGGGCTGAAAGAAAGCAATTGGATCAAAGTCACCCAGCTGGCTTTCATACCTTAGGCGGGACTAGAATTCACAGTCTCCTGGTTTCTAGTCTGGTGCCCTAACCACTAAGTCAAACTGGCTCTAGGGGAAAAAAGACATTTATACACCATCCTTCAAAAATACTACAAAGGTGGTTTATAATACAGATTAATCATCTAAAATAATAATGATAAAATGATTTTTCTTGAATAGAAAGAGATCCCTTTGGACACGACACTTATCTGATAATTGAGATGTCTATTAATCATACTATCATGTCTATAAATATAATATATAACATTTACTGTTACTATAAAAAATAAGAGAACTGCTTTTATAAAATTAGATGGGGAAACAGCAAAAGTATTTTGTTTTTATTTCAGTTCAGACTTATCCAAGCAAGCATGTAAATATAAGTACTATAGGCCATAAAGTGTTATTCAAAGTGTTAGGGTTACCGAAGTTTCCTTTTTTTTTTGGTGTTTGGATGTCTGTGTGTGTGTGTGAGAGAGAGAGAGGGGGGGAGGGAGGGAGGTAGGAATGGGAAATTACTAGATGACTTCTGATTTCATATCACAAATGATTTTGTGAAAGGATTGTGTTCATTTGTATAAGAAATAGCCACTTGAGTTGGACATGCAAACACTAAACACTGGCTTAAGTAGCTGATACTTCTGACAAGTAGTGTTTGGTAGAAGGGACTTTTGAATTTGAAATACTGTTTTAAGTGAGAACAATAACAAGAACTATAACTTCTGTAATGAACCATCAATAGCTTCAGTATGATAGAGGAGCAATTCTGAGATACTTTATTCTCCAGAATCATTGTTTTTGAAAGTGTGTCTGATGTGCCACTTTTCAAAGGTTTGCCAAAGCAAAATATCCACCAATAGAAATTGGGATTTGCTTACAACATATACTTACATATTGTTGAAAAACTTTAAAGCGAATCATAAAGGTTGAGGTTTAATGGCTGCTGCTTTTAATAAGGTGGGCACCAGAATTATGTACTGTCATATTTTTTTAATTACTGATTAATTCAGTGTTATGGTGTGTTCTGTTTTCAATAGTATTGAAACCACTAGGAATCTGATCCTGATTATAATAGCAGTCCATTTAATGAATAGCTCAATAACTGCCAGTTCATCTTATCAGGAGTCTTTGGCTTGTGTTAAATAAGCAGTGTTCCGTGCAAATAATACATAGGAATGAATTACCCAGCCTTCATTCAACCCTTTTTTTAATGGAAGCTAGCAGTAGAAAATGCTATTTTTTAAAATGAGAATTTAGACAACTTTAAGATTTATAATCTTTACCTACTTATTCAACGGATGTAGCAGCACTTCTACTAATAAAGGACAGGTGTTTGGTATGCTTATCCAGATACAGGTACAACTAAAAAGCCATAGTTACCCAGGGTCCCTAGCCCCATTAATTAAAGTATATGAAGCTAAGGTTACCCCTATGCTCTTGTATGGAGCAGAGGTTTGGGATCTATACTCAACCACAGTCCTAGAAAAAACACAGTCCCAGTATTTGAGATGTATTTTTGTTGTATATCCAAGAACATCTTCTGCAGCAGTTAGAGCTGAATTGGGAATTCATACAATTCATGCACTACAAAATTAGAGCATATAATTACTGGTGCAAAGTCATTGAAATGGAGACTGATAGACTCCCCAAGTTATGTCTACTAGAGCAAATAAAATTACAATCACAGATCTCCTGGATCACCAAACAAATTTTTTTTGTAAGAAGCTTTGGCCTTCCTGTCTCTTGCGTAACAGGAGAACAATTCAAAAAAAGAGCTGCTCAAAAAATTAAGGATGTAGAAGCACAAAATGATATAGCTATCCTTAGTAAGGTGGGTAACTTGAAATGGCTGAGCAAATACAAACATACCTTTCAAGTAGACAGCTATTTGAAATTACAACTGTCAAAACATCTTAGGGAGATATCTATGCGAGCGAGATTCGAACAGCTTGACACAACGGTCAGACATGGGAGATTCCATTCTATAATCTACAATGAGCATCTCTGCATTTGCGGAGCAGCAGAGGTAGAAGACCTGGCTCATATCCCATTTGATTGTTGCTTGTATAAGGGGGTGAGAGACACGTGCCTTCTTCCACATACCAAATGAATGACCCATTGGGATTCCCATATTAAAACAACTTACTTTATGTGTGGCCAGAACCTAGAAAGTACTTAAACAAAATGGTTTGGTTGAGATCTGCATACATGGGACTCAGTGGTGGGTTTCAAAACATTTTGGAACCTCTTCTGTAGGTGTAGCCTGCTTTCGGGGTCCACTGGTGGAACCTCTTCTAACCTGTTTGGTAGATTTGACGAACCGGTTCTACCGAATAGGTGCGAACTGGTAGGAACCCACCTCTGATGGGACTGATTGGGGTAGTTTGCAAATATAATTTTATATAATTTTATTCTATTTTATATATTTATGTATTACATTATATTGTATCTTATGCTATAACTATTGTATTTTAACCTACTCTTATTTTAAATTGTATAGGATTCTACTGGTGATATGTGTTTGAACCTTGTGCTTTGATATGGCCTAAAGCTAATCAATAAAGCTACAATAATAAAGGTACAACATTCTTAAGAATATGTTTCCAGTCTCATTTCTAGCTAGCTTTAGTTCAACCTTAGAAATAAAGTAAAAAGGCCTTTCAGTTTGTGTTTCACTCAGTGTTACTAGAAGGATGTTTTTCTGACTAATTTTTCATGTTCAGTTAATAATTTTTTGGGATGGAGTATAATGAAGTGCATGGATAAATGAATAGTAATGTATATAAAAAGATTTTTTTCCCCCAGAGACTGTCTGGAAAGAAAGAAAAATGCCTTATTGTGTTAAGGAAGCCAATTATGGTTAAATAATTTAATATCTAGAAAGCTGTGTGGATTCTGAATAGAAGCCACATAACATAATCCCTGCTGCAAAATGTATGCATTTACATGTGTATGTATATATGAGAGAGAGGAGGGGCAAGAAATAAGAAACAGATTGCCAGGAAATAAGGCCCAATGGCTGTGCAGTCATGCCAAGCGTAAGATGTTGTAGTAAATGCTAATAGTCAAAGCTGCAGTGTTTACTATTATAGTTACAAATTTAAGTTTATATTAGGTTACTAACATCTTAACTAATTCCTGTACTAATGAATTTCAGGATGAACCAAATGGAGGAACAATAGGAACAGTTAAATGAAACTTCTTCACGAATACTTGAAAATTCAAACTTCCTACGTAGCTTGTAGTAATAGAACTACTATAGTAAAAGCAATGATTATTCAGATGACATAAGGAACAAAAAGGTTAGTAAAAACGCAAATGGCCAAAGATGGAAAAACCTAAACTTTCTACAAAATTAAAATTTGGGTAACAATACACCATTAGATAATGGAAAGAAATTCCAGTTAATATCCTAAATACACAATTAACTACAACTGCGAATTAATACATTGAAACAATTTTCTCTCTCTGATTTGGGATATATCAGGCCTACCAGCTATGAACTGCAAAAAGCTGAAAAAATATGGCAATAGAGAGATACAGATTTTTGCATTACAGATTTTGCAGCTCTGAGATATATGGGAGTTTAAAAAAATACCCTTAAAGAGTTTGAAAGTTTATTCCAAACTAGAAGGCCTTATAATTCAAATGTTTTATTATCTAAAAATTTTGTCAACATACCAAAGGTTCTTTTTCTCTCTCAAAAGGCTACTGGACTTTATTGGTGTTTTTTTTTCTTTTTAAAATGTTTCCCTTCTCATTCAAGAAGTTTAGTAACTTATGGAAATTCTCAATCATTCAGGTCATGGTTATCTCAAAGGTGCTTTTCTAAAAGGCAACTGGATATTCTTGGTTTTTTTTTCTTTCTTGAAAATGTTTCACTTCTCATCCAAGAAGTATTTATTTTTGTTTATCAACAAGAGCAAAATACAAAACAGAAAAACAAACATCCAAGATTAACAAATAAAAAGAGAGAAAAAAATCTTTGTGTATAAAGGAAAAGGAGGGAAAACCACAAATGTCGTATATATTTAACATTGAACATAAAGAATCCATCCTGACTGGATGATGAAAAATAAATAAGTAAAAAACTGATAGATTTTCCTCCCCTTACATAACAGGTCTACAAATAATCATGAACTTTCTCATCCTTATTCAACAAAAATACTGTATTAAATAAACAGATATTTCTTGAGATTTCTTGGAAGAGAAGCAAAACATTTTCAAGGAAGAAAAGAAACCCTAGAAAGTCCTGTTGCTTTTTGGAAAAGCAAGAACATCCAAGAAGTTTCTTCAGTTCTAAATAACTAGTGGAGAATTCCCCACCAGTTAGTTATAACTGAAGAAGTTTCTTGGATAAGAAACAAAATGTTTTCAAAGGAAAAAAAGTTCAGTTTTCTTTTGACCTGGATGATTGACAATCTCCATAGAAATTTGCCAACATATCAAGTTTAAAAAGAGAAGGTTGATATTTAGCTGGAAAGTCATTACTTTATTGTTTATCATCAGTTCCTATTTTAAGATAAAAGTGCTAGCAGGAGGCAGAGTTTGGTTGAAATTCAGGGTCCATTTAAAATGATAAATGTGAATTTATAAAAACAATGAAGAGTATAGGGCCTAGATTACAAAGTTCTGTGTTTGGCCCTCAAAAATTATTGGTTGAAATTGACACAGTGCTATTAACAAAGATTTGCTGAGTAATACAACTGTTTAACCAGCTATGGATTTATGTAGCAGAAGAAACTACAATATAATTCACCATCACGTTGAAATAAAGTATACTATGCTTCTCATGTTGATGTGTTGACCTACTGGAGCAAAGCTTTTATTAAATATCTATGTATCTATATACTATTTGTCAGTATTTGTCCATATTCTCCGCTGTCTATTTGTCACCACCAGATGGATTCATAACTTGCTGACCAATTGTACTAAACACATAGTTCTGAATGGAACTACATCTACATCAGTGGTGGGTTTCAACTTTTTTTAGAAGCTCTTCTGTAGGTGTGGCCTGCTTTATGGGAGTGGCTTGCCAGCCAGGTGATGGGTGGGAGTGGCTTGCTGACCATGTGACCAAGCGGGAGTGGTTTGGCAGTCATGTGACTGGGTGGCCGTGGCCAACTTGTAAAATGCAGTGAAACTCACTTAACAACACACTTGCTTAGCAACCAAAATGTTGGCTCAGAAACTCTGGCATTTGAAGCATGCAAGTCTTAAAGCTGTCAAGTTACAAAACCCTTGCACCCCTAATCCTTTAGAAAAAAAATCCCCAGGGGTCTTCAAACTTGACAGCTTTAAGACTTTAAGGTTTAGATAGGACTCTTAGAGGTGGGCGGGGTGATTGGTGAGCCACCCAAACAGTGAGTGGTGGGCGGGGAAGCGTGGTGCAGATGGGCGGGGGGAGGGAGCTGGAACCGGTTCTAAAAGGCATGGTAGATTTGTGGAACCTCTTCTAAAAAAGAGGTTAGAACTGGCAGGAACCCACCCCTAATCTACATGGACGGGAGCATGCAGTGAGCTTTCCCACATTATCATGAAGTAGGCTATAATCTTCTTTATCAAATGCTAAAGTAAATAAATGCTTCACTTATTAATATCTAAGTAAACTATATCCATTATATTTCCCTGATCCACCAATTTAGTCCCTTTATCAAAGAATGCAATAAGGTTTGTCTGGCATGGTCTAGTTTGGACAAACTCATAGTATAGGCTTCTAGTATAGCTGTGCTTGCTTCTAGGTGTTTGCCGATCCATTGCCTTTTCATGATTTTTCCAGATATTGATGTCAGGTTATTGCTCTGTAGTTTCCTAAATCCATCTCCCCCCTTTTAAAGACTGGAATCATATCAGTTCTTCTCCAGTTCTCTGGTCATTCCCTAGTGCTCCAGAATTTTTGTAAGATATTGTTCAATGGTTCCAAGATCGCTTCTGCTAGCTCCTTCAGAACTCTGCAACGTAATCCCTCTGCTCCTGGTAATTTGAACTTGTCTAAAGTGGATAGAAGTTCTTTTTCCATTTTCTTCCTAGTTTCATTTGAATTCCTAATCTGTCTTTTATGGTATTGCTTTTGATAGGTTGGACTGATTTTTCCTTTTGTGCCAAGACAGATGGAGATCAACAATTAAGCAGTTCCACTTTCTCCCTGCTACTCATAATCTCCTTGCCATCTTCTGAACTATTGTTTCTTTGACTTTTCCTTGATTGCTTTATACCTTTAAATAATAATAATAATAATAATAATAATAATAATAATAATAATAATAATAATAATAATAATAATAATAATAATCTACTGAAGGCCCAACAGACGAAACAAGAATACAGAAAAGATGTGATAAAATCAAGAATGGAGAGTTGGCAGAAAAAAGCACTGCATGGCCAATTTCTGGAAAAAATAAAAGATAAAGTGGACAGTGAACAAACTTGGTTATGGTTAACAACAGGTACATTAAAGAAAGAAACAGAATCACTAATCCTGGCTGCGCAAGAACAAGCTATCCGCACAAATGCCATTAAGGCCAAAATCGAAAAATCCTCTGATGATGCCAAATGCAGACTTTGCAAAGAAGTTGATGAAACTGTTGATCACATACTCAGCTGCTGTAAAAAAAATCGCGCAGACTGATTATAAATTGCGGCACAATTCAGTAGCACAAATGATCCATTGGAATTTGTGCAAAAATTATAATATTAAAACAGCAACAAACTGGTGGGAACATCAGCCTGAAAAAGTCACCGAAAATCAGATGGTCAAGATCTTGTGGGATTTCCGTATACAAACCGACAAAATACTGGCGCATAATACACCAGACATCACACTGGTTGAGAAAAATAAGGTCACAATCATAGACATCGCAATACCAGGTGATAGCAGGGTCGCCGAGAAGGAACATGAAAAAATCGCAAGATACCAGGACTTAAAAATCAAAATTCAACAACTATGGCACAAACCAGCAGTGATAATTCCAGTGGTAATTGGCACACTGGGTGCTATTCCAAAAGCACTGGAATTACATTTAAAACAGTTAAAAATTGACAAAATCACCATCAGTCAAATGCAAAAAGCCGCACTGCTTGGATCTGCACGCATATTACGAAAATACGTTACGACGTCCTAGGCCCCTGGGTGGGGCCTGACTAGTAACCAATGCCAAATCCGGCGAAACAACTGGCCGCTGTGATACAATTGTATAATAATAATAATAATAATCTCCTCCTCGTCCTCGTCCTCGTCCTTCTCCTGTTCTGAGCTTTAGCATTCATGAATTGGTCTTTGCAGATTCAGGAATTCAATCTGCTATAGTTGTGTATCCCTCTTTCCATTTTTTATACTTGTCCTTTTTGGTTTCTTAATTTATCAGAGAGATCTTTATGGAACCAGGCTGGTTTTGTCTAGGGTCACATATTTTTCTTTCTCAGTGGTATTGTGTTAGACTGGACTTTTATAATCTCATTTTTCAGAATTTTCAAAGCTTATTGTTTTCACCTTTAAGATTTGTATCTATGGAATCCTTCTTAAGCTCTGTGTTTGTGAAAATCAACTCTTTTAAAGTCTAAGACACCCACTCGTTCTATTACTTCTACCTGTATTATGTTGACTTCCAATATGACACGGTCAATTTCCTCCAAAGTTCCTGCAACTTCAACTCCCTCTATAATTTCATCCCCTAGTAAGTATTAAATCCAGTATAGCTAACCCTCTGCTTCCCTTCTCTACCATTTGAATGACAAAGTTGTCTGCTAGATTTATCAAGAACCTGTTTGATCTTCCACTTGGTGCAGAGTTTGTCTCCCAGTTGATGTCCAGGTAGTTAAAGTCCTTAAAGTCCCCACTACTATTATAGTGTGCTTTCTGCTCATCTTAGCTAATTGATTAGCAAAATGTTAATCTATTTACTCTGTTTGCTTGGGTTGTTTGTACTATATATCTATGGTAATGTCATTCCTTTTTCCTTTTATATTCATTCTTCAAGGAGAATTAAAATGCAATTCAAAATTCAGAATGCATTCAAGGAGGAGGAAAAGAAAAGAAAAACCAAAGAATGTAATATTCTGAATGTGAATCTGTGTATGTGAAGTTTGGTGTTCACATATTAAATTTATTTAAAGACATTGTTGAAAAGTTCATAATTTGAAAGAGACAAATTGTGAGCATTTGCTCAGTGATCATTTTTAATTCACAATGCATTGAGTAATCTTCAAAGCTAGAATTAGGATTGCATTAAAACAGACATAATTGCATATATTATATTCTGTGTATCATATACCTTGGAAATTTAACCCATTTAAGTATGACTTCCTTTTTGTCAGGACTTATTCGTGAACACTGACTCAAATTCTAACGGCTTTAATTTGCATCTTTACCAGCGCAAAAGCTATTGGAAACGCTGTAGTCCATGATTTATTGTAAGTGGACTGTCATTGAATCCAGCAAAGTTGAATTAAACCAACTGCAGTCTGACAGCTATATTTACGATCAGCTTGGTAAAAATAAAAGCAGGGTTTATCTCAGCAGAAACTGTCTCAGCTCAAGGAACTTTCTTACTCTTTCTAAAATCTCCTTATAACTATTTTCTCAGTGTAATTGGGGTTGCTGAGAATCTTTTGAGATAATTACTTGTAAGATACCTCTTCATTAATATCACGCTGAAGGTGAAAATCTCAGGCACAGGTATAATGCACACTAGACTTGTTTGGCCAGGTTATTGATACAGTATATTGTTTTAAATCAAGGTCAGTTTCCTGTGATATTTGATGTTGGATTTTCAGATTGTGTTCTCTGTGAAGAGAATTGTTAGTTTAACAGAGAGAGAAACATTCCTATTAAAGCCTTTATGATAGTTATACTATAAGTTTAGTTGCATTGGGACAATCTTTACTGTGCCATAGACACAATCCCAGCATAGAGGATATGTTAAAGAACAAGGGTTAATATACTTTCCTAGCTATCTTCCTTTCCTTCAAAACAAGCAATGGGAAATGGGAAAGTCTATCAATCAGTCTCTTTAATACTTAATGAGCATGGCCTGGGATGCTGTTTGGCATAGGTGTTGGTACAGGTATATTTAAAGTTAGCCAAACTATATGTTGTGAAATAGCACTAACTCCCCCTCCCCCCCCAAAAAATCACAATGCTCAGTTGTTGGGTTGATACTTTTGAATGCACCAGATAAAACATCTATAATATGTCGGAATTGAGCCCGGGCTACTTTTGGATTCAAATTCCAGTTCTCTTCCCAGCCCAAACAGCTTACAGGTACAGTGTTAGGTGCATCTCTCATAGTGCATTTAACAATCTCTTTTCCCAACTTCAACTGCAACAGTCCTTCATTTTACCTTACCTACTGTTTCTGGCAGGCAATTGTTGATCAAGGTCATTACGATGGAGACCATCTCAAAAACCTGATGTCTATGGAGGACATGTTGGTTTTAAAGAGCTGAATTCCCCTCTTGATGTAAGCAGAATGGCCCTGAAAAGCAACCCTTGGGGGCAGAATAGGAGAAGGTCTATCTGCTATCATCTGAAGTATCCAATGCTTATCAGATTGATGATCCCAAACCTTAGAGATCAGTTGACTTTCCTTTGTTGTGTGTTTTTTTTTTGGCTTGGTAAGCTTTGGTAGCTTAGTTGCTCTATCCACTTGGCTGTGTTCCTTAACTATCAGCTTCCTCTGCTCGTAGGAGGGATACTCTAGGGCTAGGATTTCAAAATGATTCCTCATACTCAGAGTAAAAGAGCTTCCAGGCAGTAGATAACTATGCATTTTTAGCTGCTTTGTCATGGCTTCTGGGGTGCTTGGGGAGTTTGAAGCATCGGGCTGTCATGAGTTATCTCTTCCCCCTTCAAAGAGGAAGCTCTTCCATGTGACATGCTTCTCCTCTCCTCAAATATTTTAGCCACAAGAGGGTTGAGTGTGCAAATTCTTGCTAACGCTCAAATTATAATAGACTACTTGAAAGGGATGAGTCCAGAACTACATCCCCACTTAACGTTGGCATCCACTAAAAGGTTGTGAAACCTATTATGGCAAAGCTGCAACTGTATCTTGGCTCTTAAAGGGAAAAATGCTGTTTTAACATTGACCTTCATTCTTAGTTATGGTTTGAGGCCTAAACGACCACCCCACAGTCAGCCATGACAACACAAACGTGCCATACATGAGCCACGGTGGCGCAGTACTGCAGGCTACTTCTGCTGAGTGCTGGCTGCCTGCAATTTGGCAGTTCAAATCTCACCAGGCTCAAGGTTGACTCAGCCTTCCATCCTTCTGGGGTGGGTAAAATGAGGACCCAGATTGTTGGGGGCAATATGCGGACTCCGTAAACTGCTTAGAGAGGGCTGTAAAGCACTGTAAAGCGGTATATAAGTCTAAGTGCTATTGCTAAGTTCCATTGCTACATGCAGTTACATTATAGCACAACTCCTCCCCACCTCCTTTTGTACTTTTGTCCTAATATTGGATGCAGATATGGAGTTGTGTGATCTCTTGCTACCTCTTGTCTTCTGTAATAGGCACTTATGGATTGGGGATGAAATGAAGACAACGATGTGGAGACATGGCAGAAAACAGGATCCTGAGATTTATTGGTGGACAGAGACCCTAAATCTCCTTGGAAAAGAACGGGAATGCTTGGTTACTCCCCCCCCCCCACTTAATGGTTAGGAAACACAAAGTCTCTTTCCTTCCCCCTCTTGCAGGTGTAGGGCTTGGTTCTTTGGCAGAGCCAACGGAGGGCGGAGGCTTTCTTGGAAAGGGCTACCATCTTCCCCACGGGAAAGTTGCAGTGGGTTGTTAAGAGAGTCCGAAGTCAGAGAAAAGAGCCAGCCGATAGCACGTGTGACGGCTTGTTTTTTTTCCGCTGAAAGGGGCGGGAGCGTGGGCAAGCCCGGCGGTCTGAGAGAGCGGAGCAGCAGCCTCCCTCCGTCTTTATTAGTAGGGTGAGCGGGAAGCGTAAGAAAGAGTCGGCGCCGCAGCGATCTGGTGGGTGACGGCGATGCCCGGGGAACGAGGCAACATCGCGACCATTGGCGGGACCCCACAGTAAAAGAGCTCCTCGCTTTGCCCTCCAAACTTCGCACTCCCAAACTTTCAGGGGAAAAGGAAGGAGAGCCTCGGGCTTTGGAGAAGAAAGCGGACGCCTTCGCCGTGCTTGTGTGGGGGAAGACTTCTTGCGGACTCTCCAGTTTAGTCCGTCCAAGGCTTCGTAAGATCATCTAGCCGTGGCTGTGACGGGACAATATCAAACGCGGCTGCCTTACTGTTAAATCAGTGCGGTGAAAAGCGCTCGCGTGGTTTTAGCCTCCGGCTGGCTCTTTTAAATCCCGCCTGTAAGTGTGCATTGTTTTGTTTTTACCTTCTTTAGACTTAGATAATTGGGTGACTAAAGAGACAACTGACTGTCCTATCTGGTCAGACGCTTGAGGGTATAAGAGGATCCAGGATTAGGCTAGGTAGATTCAAATCAAATCGGCTGAATCGAGACTGTAATCCAATTCCGCTTGCTAGGAAAAGAATCCCATTTAATTTAATGGGATTTGCTTCTGTGGAGTCCAATGTACCAGTGGGAGGAATGCAGAACAATATTAATTCTCTTACCAGAAGAGAATCTCATTTCCCTTCTGTCTCCATCCAAACGTTTCAAAGTCTACTTTATTTCTCAGAGTTCATCGTTATTTACACATCAGTTGCCGCCTATTTTCCTTTCTGTTTTTCTTTTCCAGACCTGCTTCTTTTTTCCTATTCTTTTATTTTGATCCTTTAACTATCATTATTCCACCGCTTAGCTTGCTAGATTAACTGATTGCTGTTCCCTCAATAGCTCCTTGCTTTCTCATGTCACATCTATAGATAAAAAAGATATATATATTAAAAAAAAACAGATTTCTGCAATAGTGGCTGGTTGATCAATTATATGCTATCAAATTGATGTTGATTCTTAGCGACTGCATAGACTTTCATTATGCAGACTAATGAATCCTGAAATCTTTCACGTTTTTGGCACTGCAAAAGTATTTCCTTGATGTATTTCCAACAATGATTTTCATTTTTACTCCTCCGGCAACTTAAAATAGGTTCCAATTTTGTTCATGCAGTCCTTGTTATCCATTTTAAATTATTCTGTCACCTTAATTGTACTTACTGCTCACTTCATATTACCTATTTTCACAATTCAAATAAGTGTTCTCTGGGACTTAGACTAGTTACTGCAGTATACCGAACTATATGAAGTAAGTCTGTTCAAGAGCATGCCATAGTCTCACATATATGGATAACTCTGGTCATTTTACCCCAAAGAAGCTTGGCAACTTAAATAATCTGCTTAAAAATGCTGTTCTGTGCATTAATTTTTGCAATAATATGAAATTTGGTAATATGATATCTGTCGTTTTAATTAGGTTTCATACAGCTTTGAATTCAAATTAAAAATTAAATTTGCATTTAAAATTTATGCAGAGTACTTTTAATTTTTTTTAAGTGCTATATTCAAACAGAAGCAAAACTGGAATTACTTATGAAAATGCATACTTATATATGTTTCTTTTCCTCTATTTAAGTAATATACTTTTCATCTGTTTACATTATCCTCTACTGGTTTAGTATAAGTTACATACTTATAGTATTTATTTGTCAGGCAACGTAGACTATTGTATGTCTGGTATAATGCCAAAATATTTAATATTTGTTTCAAGTTGTATAGAATTCTTCCTCCATTGAATAGTCTTTATTTTAAAACTGCTACTGTTTTTTTTTTTAATATTTGGCATGGCTGTATAGGTAACTAAATTTTACGAAGTTTAGTAAGATCACCTTGTTTTAATGCTCAGATTTTACTAGCATAAGGCTATATGGAAGCTATAACTTTGTTTTCTAAGAAATAAAGAAAGGGGAGAATCAAATAGTGTATAATGTATATGAGCTAATAAATGAAGGACTGATTGAGTGAACTGACCTAGCCAATTCATGCAGAGACTTTGCTTGGCCATTAAATGCTATTTGGGACAAAGAATGACAGTAAAAGAATTTTACTGTCATTTACAGTAAAAGCATTTAAAGGGGGGGGGGAGATAAGTTTGTGTGTTATTCCCCCTTGTTTATATTTAAATTCGTATTTCTTCTATAAAAGTGTTTCACTTAGCTTCAGATTCATATGGCAGAATGTTTTGTATACTAAATAAAATCCACTTAACAGAATTCCAAATTCCTACAAATGTAGAGTATGATTTTCATTTCTCATATAATTTAGAGTTTTGAAAAAACTGTATTATTCAGTATTTCCTCAATTACTTGAAATAAGATGAGATTTTAGTTTGATCTATTGTGTTTCTGCTCTGTATTCTCAGTGTGTTTTCCTGATTCCTAGATTAGAACATGGTAAGGAGTACATGAACACTGTAGCAAATGTATATGTGGTATATCGTATACTAGAAACATAATATGTGCTGAGTTTACTATCTATATATTAAATGTGGTAAAATTTATCTGTAATATTGCACTGATGGAAGGAATAGTATGTCAGATCTTGAACAGCCACATTTGGAAGCTGCATAATACATAGAATAAATAAAAATAGCAGGCATCGAAGTTGTTTTGCCCATTTTTCTCTTGCTCTCCTAAGTGCAATTAAATATCATAACTCTTCCTTTGCACATGCCTAAATATAGACTGTAGACTTCTATAGGCATTTTGTCTTTACCTCAACCTGCAAGTTACACTTATTTCCAGTGCAAGAAACATTATAATTGTTGTAGTAGACTGGTTCACATTTATTTGTGAAGCAAATTGATCAGTCAGTTTAATCAGTGGTTATTTGCTCTCCTACTACTTCCAATTTCTTCCTCTTACACGTGTGACATTTTGAGCAAATTAATGGACCAGTGAAATCTGGAGATATGCTGGGCATAGAAAATGCTACTTTATTCTTATTTAAATTTATACTTTATTAGAAAGAATAGGCCAAACTGAGAGTATAAAGCAATATATTCAGTTCATTGCCAGTAGTTGAATGCTAATTATTTGAGACACTTCTGTGCACATCTGTTAGCCAGGAAAGGCAAGTTTATATCACCTATTGGTTCTCCGAGTGCTGCAGACCTCAATAGAAGAAAACATGTTACTTTCCAGAGAATTATCTGGAAGGGCCGGAAAAGAGTCTGCTCATACTTTACTCAGTTTTATTTGATTAACTCTTAAACTTGGGCAATGGAAGGGCTATCGTCTGTCTGTCTATCTGTCTGTCTATCATCTATCTATCTATCTATCTATCTATCTATCTATCTATCTATCTATCTATCTATCTATTTCCTGTGTTATTGCCAACGATGTATTGTGAGTGAAAATGGATTGATGAGATTATAGAAAAAGTAAAGTGGAAAAGACTGGAAAACCCCCCACTAGATAATCAAATTCCACAACACGAAAAAATTACTACAGCAGTGTATGAAGCTATATAATACACTCTTAGTTATATAATTTAAAAAGGAAAGCTGTATAAGGTAATGGATATGTGTTGTTTTGGAACAAATGTTCTTGCATATTGATAACTTAATATACCATTAGTATTTATGCTAACATTTAAGTATTTCAAATTTTAAATATTCCTTTTTGTACTTTTTTCCTGCTTTGTATTAACTTAAATGATCTATTGTACTATCAGTTTTATATTTCGTTAATTTAATTCTCTGCACTGGTGTTTATGCATGTTCATCTACATTATGCCTGCCTTTGTATCGCAAGTGGGTAAGATAAAATGTATAATATTATTTATTGTATTTAAACAGTTTCTTTTACTATATTGCAGATACCGGATGATTTCCTGGCCACTGAGATGTTTTGAATGCTGAAATTTTCTTTCTAACAATGAATGATTCACAATCAGCATCCTTGACTGGAATGCCTAATATTACGTGTGGTGAAGAAAAAGTCTTCAATGTATTCTTTACTGCCACCTTCATGACTGTTGGGATTTTATCCAATAGCCTTGCAATAGTAATTCTAATGAAAGCATATAAGAGGTTTAAGCAGAAATCAAAAGCATTGTTTTTGTTTTTTGCCAGTAGCTTGGTTATCACAGACATGTTGGGCCATCTCATCGCTGGAACTATTGCGGTATTCGTATATGCAGATAAAAACATAAGGAAAGAATTATGTCAATCAAAAATATTTTGCAATTTTTTTGGTAACTGCCTGGTGTTTTTTGGACTTTATCCTCTTTTTCTGGGCAGTGTGATGGCTGTGGAACGCTGCATTGGAGTGACAAAACCAATATTTCATTCAACAAAAATGACTTTTAACCATGTAAAAATAATATTTACAATGGTGTGTCTTTTTGCTATTTTCATAGCTTTGCTGCCAATACTGACATCAAAGAATTATACAGTTCAAGCATCACAAACCTGGTGCTTCTATCAAACATCTGATGTTAGTGATTGGGAAGATAGATTTTACCTCTTACTTTTTTCATGTTTGGGTTTTTTGGCCCTTGTTATTTCACTTTTGTGCAATGCCGTGACAGGAACGACACTTTTAAGAGTCAAATTTAAAAGTCAACATAGACAGGGCACATCTCATCATTTTGAAATGATCATTCAGCTCTTGGGTATAATGTGTGTCTCTTGCATTTGCTGGACTCCTTTCCTGGTAAGATCTTAATCACACAACCACTTCCATTCTCATGTTATTTATTGGTTATCTTGTTCTGGGATAATATCTTAAGATCTTGGGTTGAATATAGTGATACAAACATTTTCTAGATGAGGGTGGATGCTGACTAATATGCCAAGCTTTCACAAGATGGTTTAATGGAAGTTAGGGGGTATTTTCTTTTTCTTTTTTCTTTTTTCTTTTGAAAACCAATTCCTTAGATAATGGGACTTATGATGTCACAGGGAAGAGTGTCATATAAAAATGAAGAATATTTATCAAAGCAGGGGATGCAAACAGTGAACTGCATCACACCTTTGCTTTGAAGGGCTGTTCCATTTAAAGCTGTAATGAAATAACGACCTTCAAATATCTGCAGCAATATGGAAGGGAGCGCCAATATTTCTTGTAACAGTTGTAGTTTTTTCCTTAACAAAACCAAAATTCAAGTGGCTACTTTGTGTTTTGAAAGCAAATCCACCCATACCTTAAGTTTGTACTTACCACCAAGTACAAGTATTTACTACATGGTTTCTTCCCCAATATTTAAATAAGATGATTAGAGGGCTAGAGACTAAAATAATAAATTTAAATTTAATAAACTATAAATACAGTGAATGGTTGCAAGAACTGGGTTTTTCTAGTATAATGAAGGAGAAGGACGGGGGTGACATGATATCAGTCTACCAGTATTTGAGGTGCTGTAACAAAGAAGACAGGGGGCAATCTAATCACCAAAGCATCTGAGAACAAGACAAGAGGTTAAAGATGGAAATTTACAAACAGCGAATCAACCTAGAACTAAGAAGAAATTTCCTGACAGAATAATTATGGTAGTCAGTGAAACTGGTTGTCTTCAGAAGTTGTGGATGCACCATCACCAGAGGTTTTTAAGAAGAATTTGGACAGCCATTTGTCCAGACTGATATAGAATCTCTTGCTCAAGCAGAAGGTTGGAGCAGTAGACCTCCAAGATCCCTTCCAACTTTGTTATTCTGTTGTTATTTATGAGTAACAAATTGTAAAATATGAGGCAGACATTCAGTCTAGTCTTCTGTGAAGAAGGCATTTTATTAGCTTGATTCAAATATCACCGCAAACTATGTTTAAAATAGTTTGAACACACACATTGTTGCTAATCATCATCTGTTTTATTTGGATCTGACTTAACACATTCTAAGTAGCATATAAGGTTTATTCAACAAATCATGGGTAAGGGATCTTCAAACCTAAGGAATTGCATGGCAAACAAAGGCCACTGTTTTTATTGTAAATGTGTTGCTTTTTAGTACTTGGTTACAGAATGATAAAAGCCTAAAAACTGCAATAGCAAAAATGCACAGGAAGCACATTTAAAATAATACTTTGTTAACTTTGTGTATTTGAAATCAATTCATGCAATGGGTCCCTAACCATGGATTGGCATAATATTTGAATGGCCATTATATTTTTAAATATGGAAGAGCTGTAATTTATCAGCAAGTTACCCCAAGCGAGATGGGCAGTAAATAAATAAATAAATAAATAAATAAATAAATTGTAAACATAATGACTATTTTCAAATTCCATGAAATATGTGATAACATTTATTTTTAATTCAGATGTATAAATGATTCTCATTCTCATTTATTATGTAACACTACAGTGTTTTCTGACTACAAACTAGTTTCATCAGCTAAACAGTTTCTATTTATTCTAAGAGAAATCACATGCTCTTCCTGAATAAGTATGAAATGGAATATTTTAAGACATTTCGGATTGATACTTGAGACAAATTTGACATAGAGCTTAATGTTATTTACATAAGATATGGGAAAACACCTGGAACTTGGGAATTATTAGGGACTAGGGATTGTAGGAAATTATTATCTTAAATTGCACATCCTTGTTTCTTTTAATTAAAGTAAAAATAATCTAGTACTGTTTACATTATTGGAGAGTAATGCACTATATGTCGATATTCAGTGGTTAAATATTAAGCCATAAGGTGCATTAGAAATTCAATACCACTGAATCAATGAGGACTGGATAATAACAAAAACTTTCTAAGTCAGCAGTAATGTTTTTTTTAATCATTAATGTAGATGAGGGTACATCATAAACAGTGTCTTTAAAGAATGTTCAGCAAGAAAAGAGTGATAAAAAGAAGCAATATGTTTGTGCTTAGAAGAATTTGCCAGATAGCACCAAGTGGAAAGAATGTCCTGTTAAACTTCTATCCACAAAACATTATTACGATATGAATTAACTGTATGGCAAGAACAACCATATGCAGCATATATGGAAATATGCAAGTTGTTTGATTAAAGAGAGCATGAAAGATTTCATTGTTCAGTATTTCATGATAATCTTAACCTTCTTAAATCTTTACACTACAGTACTTTGATCATTCTTATTGAGGCTAATGAGAGTTCAGCCCAGATCATAATGACAGAAATGCAAAAGTCCCAATTACAATACAAGTTTTACTAATAGTAGAATTACCTATTTAATAAATTATATCTGCTTTATAAAAACAATTTTCTTTGGAAATCAGTTAATATTGTATAATGCAGAAATATGCAGTCAAGTGTTAATCTACATGTAGCATCAGTCATATGAAAATTAAGCATGTTCCAGCTGGATCAACCATCACAAAATAAGTAAAGTTGTTTTACATAATAAGGTATTAATACCCACTGTTACACTTTTAGTTTGAAATAATTAACTGTAAAAATAATTGAGTAATTCCATGCTAGGTTTAAAAACCAATTTTTAATCTTGATTACATTATTACAGTGACTGATTCTGTTTTCTGTTACCTAGTTATGAGCAAGCCCTCTCTATACTTCTTTTATCATGAACGGATTATTAACTATTTCTATATGTAGATACATTTGGTCATAATCCAACAGCACTTTGTAAGTACAGCAGTACCATAATGCATTGCATCTCTTAAATCCAAAAGTCCTAGCCTACTTAATAGAAAGTAGAGTACTTTATATGGCAAAGAGCACTGAACATAATTATCCTTTAATTGAAGGAGAATGACCTGGGCAAAGAGTTCTATTTGTGGATGGACATCTGATTTCTCAGTACTTAGAATGCTTGGTTTACAACTTTTATCCTGATGTTTTCTTAAGGATTTTATAAAGTATAGTCTACTTTCACATTTAAGATTTCATTATATTTTTATGGTATTATTTTCAAAATAATCCTGTTTTATTTTACAATAGCATTATTTCATTCTTCATTTTACATTTCTTTCTTTTTTACCCCATCCCACAAAAATATTAAACCAAGCTTGCTTTACAGCTAGTTACATTTTTCCAAGTTATTCTTTAGGCAACTGAAGCCTTTACTGAAAATTTCTATTCCTTTAAAAACTTGAAAAGAAAATGTAATCAGTAGAAAAACACCTTTCCCATTAGATGCTTTCTTACTTTGTTACTTGTAGCAACTCAAGAGCACTTATAGAGAATCACATTTCATTCAGACAGGAAGAGATTAATAATGTGAAAGTCTGGCGTATCTGCTGGAAAAAAGAAAGTATTTGAAGAAACATCTTCAAGGCAGCTCTTCTGTAAGATTAAGAAAAAAGGAAAGGGAAAATATTAATTTGATATTAAAGAAAGTCTTAAAAGTAGTCACCACTATTCTTATTTCTTCAGCTGTCTGCTTCAGTTTAATATTTCCTGAAAGAACCTCATTAGGTGCTTTCAAAAGAAAAGTCAACTTTTCTTTTAGGAAGGCATCAATACTCCACAGGATCTGACACTTTCTTCTTAATATTTTTAAAGATTACGATCATTGATGTACCCTTATTACTTTTTCACACTTTGTTTGCTTCACATCTTGGTAGAAAAAGGAAATCTCTTGATTATCAATTCTATTAGAAGATTTGAAATACTGAATTTAATATTTTAAATATTAAATAAGACAAAATATTTTCTTTAATCGTGTATGGAACACATCCTCTAATAAATAGATAATTCTTTAATATGTTTGCTAATGCATAAATATTGCTTCTGGACTTTTTGTACCTTTCAGGTTCATCTAATATCATGTAATTAGTAATAATTTCCTTCCTATGAACTGGCAATAATAATTGCTGCCATTTTTCATTCTGCCTCTCATTTCAATCACAGTTAAGTTAATAAGTTTATGTAAGCAGTTTTCTAAAATGTCTTACAGGCAAATTACTTTGGTAGACTTAGTAAAACTATATAATGTGGATCTGCAACTAACACTCTTTTTTGAATGTCAAAAAAAATGTTTTGGGAGAACATGGCTGAGTATTTGCTTTTGAAATTTGTGGATTTAAAGTGCTTGTTGCTTACAGTAAAGCCTTATTCATATCATAATCAGTGATTTTTCCCCAGTACACAAAGGGTAGTGGGAAGTAATTACTGCCATTCATTAATTGCATGTTATCATCATCTTAGATGTAAAGTCTTTTTTTTCCTCTCATTTGGATGGTATAGAGCAGGAGTCCCTGACTCCCAGTCCATGGACCAGCACTGATCCATGGCATTCCAGAAACTGGTCTGTGCAAACAAGGGAAGCCCCATCTTCAGGATGCAGGCAGAACGCAAACCCATGGCCTCTCCGGTCCATGGAAAAACCTTTCTCCATAGAATTGGTCCCTGGTGCCCCAAAGGTTGGGGGCCCCTGATATAGAGATGCTATTTGTGAACACTGGATTCTGTGTGTTTGTATAGAATTGTATCTATTTGTCCAGATACTAGCAGAGATTGTAAATTGTAATTGTATTGTATAATTACAATTGCATTGTAAATTTTATATAAGAATGCACACCCTATGCATATGAAGATAATTTGGCCAACCACAGTATTTTTAATGAGAATAATGAAAATCACTGATTTCTCTATGCCATTAATAGTTATTATTGCTGTTGTTATGGATATAGGTGTTTTTTAAATGGGCAACTTACAGGGAATTATATTCACTATAATTTTCATTGTATCATTTGCAATTATACAATTGTATATAATTGTAAATTACAATCCCATGTCAGTTTCCTTTAAAAATGTTATTCTGTCTCATCATAAGAGACCTATTAAAATTAATATTAATTTTAATACAGTGCAATATTTTTAAAGAGTATGGCTCAAAATCAATGGCACAATAAAACTCAAAGAAGAGCCTATCATTTCTGATATCTTTTCCCCCAAATCAACAGCATAAAACATGCTGAAATTAAGAAATAATAATATATCTCTTTATGAGCAATTCTTTGATTATCAGCAAAGCTATCTGCAGTGGTGGGATGACTTCCAATTGGCAAAAACGTCTATCTTATTCTCCATCCTATTTCTATTTCTCTCTTCCAAAAAGCAAGATGCTTTTGCACGTTTACTTCTGCCCTCTGTTCTTTCCAATCAAACAACAACTAGTTGGCTCCATAAAAAGCTAAAGTGTCAAGAAAAAGAAGAGTAGGAAAAAGGATTAAGTGCTAGCTTCTAGTCCTACTTTGAGTGGTCCCTCATTGACTAGTTGTACGATCAATGCCACCAGCAGGTATTCTACGCATCACCATAAAAATTATGAAATTGACAGCAATACTAAGGGGATCTCAGTCTGGGTGAGTTCCAGGATACACCCATGAATTCAGATGCCTAGATTTTAATGTTTAAGGCTATATAGCTAAAATTTGCCTGTCACTTGTTCTTTGGATATCAGATATAGCCTGTGATATATTCCTTAATTACATCCTATTTGGATGAAACAATGTGTTCTATAGTGAGATGTAGAACTTCAGAATTCTGTGGTAAAGTGTCTTAGATGTTGGCATCTCTATTGTACAATATTTCCGTATACTCCTTTTTAAAAAATCTTCTTTGAAACTGATACCATGTGTCCATTGTTATTCTTTACCAGATCAATTTGAGGTTGCAAACTCCTTCTATCTTGAAGATCCTTTGGAAAAAATGTCTTTGTTTTTCTATGCCTGTTTCAATCTTCGGTATCTGTAGAGATGTTTTAATACTGTTTGTGTCTTCTAGCAGTTGTCTGAATTAAGACAGCTGATTTTATAGATAATTTATTATGATAAAAAATGGTAATATTTTCAGATAAATGTAGTGCAGTTGGGAGCTGATAACAATTCTTCCTTATAATTCTGTTTATTATAATTCAATGGGAGAATCCTTCTTCTAGTTCCTATGGAGACTCAGTTACTTGGATTATATGAAAGTACCTCCTGTGGGGTAACTTTGCTATCTCTATATAAAGGCTGGTCATCATAGCTGTTTACTATCATGCAAAAGACAAAATACTGAACTGAATACTATGACCAGGCACGTTTATATTAATTTTTATTTTGTATGCCTTTAATTTTCCAGACTTATTTACAAATAATTTTAAAAGTAAAATTTATATTTATCTCTGTAGATTATTTATTTTAGTAGATACATATGCATTTTTGGATCAGTTAGAAAACCAGATGTTGAACATTTTAATAGTCTTTTATTTAGATTGTTAAACTTTTTATATAATCTTCAATTTTAATTGCTTTTTGGCTCTGCATGATATCTTCAATCATAGGACTCTAAAACTTCACCCAAAGCCATAGAGAATAAGGAAGATGACTTTGATCGGAATATTCAGGAACCATGATCTAGGCCAAGGGTGTCAAATGTGCATCATCATGGCAGTGTCACGTGATGCATGGCCAGTGTGTGATGCAGCTGGCCTGTGCGCTGCAAGTTTGACAGTCCTGATTTAGGCAAAGGGGTTGAAACATTTTTTAAAGTTGAGAAGAACGACAGAAATTGGCTCAGGCAGATGCCTTCCTACATAACAATCACTTGCAAGATTTTGTTATTATTACTAATCTCAGTAAATGTAGTTTTAGTTGTTCTGCAGAATTGATTTTCTTTTCTGATTTACCTAGTAGGACTGACACACACTAACTTCTTATATGTTTAGAGCGTGTCTTAAATTATTATACATGCTTTCATCATATTTGTGACATCTATTGAGAACATCATAATTAATAGAAAAGTTAAATCCAAAGTATTTCTTATTGGCAGTCGAGAAGATAATACTTGCCCTTTCCCGGTACTAAAAACCTAGATTGTTGGAAGTTGACTGCTATTAATGATGGTCATACAGTAATCTTCTCCTCCTCCACACAAGGAGAACCAGAACTCCAGAAAAGCCAACTGGTATTTAGCTGTTTTTATAAATGCACAGAATGATAATTTCCAGCTATTATGTAGAATAGCTGGAGAATACCATTTCTACTTACAAAGTTTTTCAAACTATTTTCTATGTTTTCAGTGGCCTGACTTTAATAGTAAAGTAGCCTTTATCCCTTTCAGAAGAATATAAGTATTTAATTATAATAATCTATCATTGTGTAGATTTGATGCAAAAAATTACAAGTTGGGGAGTATGGCATTTGCAAATAACTTCAAATAAACAAAATGGAAAAAAATTGTAAGAAAGAAGAATGTAGAAATTAAGAGTAAAATAATTTTGTAAGGGTCAGAATTAGAAATGAACACAAAAGATAATTATAGGAATGTAATTCAGTATGTAAGCAATACTACATTATATTAAATATTCTTCATCTGATACTAGTTCATAAGCAATATGATCTCTTTTCAAAAAGAGATTTTGATTCTTTATAGCAACTTTAATTTTTAATGGATTAATTTTTAATCCATGATGGTTCAAATCCAGAACCAGTTCCTATAAAAATATATCTAAAGTAGTTCCAGATATTCAACTATTCCTATTTTACTGTTAAACCAAATTACATGTATTATTGTTAAAAATAGTAATATATTTTTGACTTGTTTTTTTTCTGATGAATAATATAACTTATTTCATTTTGTAGGTAATCATGGCTATTATTGGGATAAGTGGAAATACCTCAGAAAAAACAGTATCCTCTGAAACTATAATTTTTGCTCTTCGAATGGCAACGTGGAATCAAATATTGGATCCATGGGTATATATTCTTTTGAGAAAAGCTGTTCTTCAAAAATTGTATGAGATTGCTAGAAGATTTTGTGGAGTACACCTCGTTCATTTGTCTACATGGGAACTCAGTTCCATTAAAAATTCTTTAAAAGTGGCAGCCGTTTCAGATTCACCAATTAGTTCCAAGCTGACAAATCAACAAATCAGTATAAGGATACCATAAAGTGAAGCACAGAAAATGATTAAAGTAAAGGTTTATAATTGAAACCCAAGAAGTGGCTCCAATTATAGATAGGTCTCAATCTGGAATTGCTAGTACAAGATGCTTGACTTGTGAATATAAATAATTTTTTTTATTGGACATGCACAGCCATATCTAGTGCCAAAATCAGGTAGTTCTAGACTTACAAGAGCTTGTTTAGTATTGTTCAAGTTACAGTGGCACTGAAAAATATGATTTATGACCATTTTTCATAGCAATAGCAATAGCGCTTGGACTTATATATTGCTTCACAGTGCTTTCCAGCCCTCTCTAAGCGGTTTACAGAGTCAGCATATTGCCCCCAACCACTTGGGTCCTCCCTTTACCCACCTCAGAAGGATGGAAGGCTGAGTCCACCTTGAGCCTGGTGTGATTCAAACTGTCAAACAGCAGTCAACAGAAGTAGCCTGCAGTACTGCATTCTAACCACTGCACCACCATGGCTGATGGCTCATAGTTACAACATAGTTACGATGACAGTATCCACATGATTGTGATCAAAATTCAAATGCTTGACAACTGGATAACGTTTATGACTTTTGCTATCCCAGGGTCACCTGGGACAGAAACATTCTGACAAACAAAGCAACCTTTTGCAACCTTCCAACAAATAAAGTGAACGGGGAATCCAGGTTCATTTAACAACCAGGTTACTAACTTATCAACTGCAGTGATTCATTTAACACCTGTGGCAAGAAAAGTTATAAAGTGGGGCAAAACTCACTTAACAATTCATGTATTTCAGGAATTTCTAACACAAAAAAAGGGAGACAATGATTATACATAAAATTATTAAAAATGTTAAAAAAACCTCAATAAAAATAAGATTTTAGCGGCTGTGAAATAATTTTGAATGAAATAGAGATTTAAATGTTTGGGATTTATGTTAAAATGAAACTAAAAACATGTCATCGAATGTAAATGCTTAACAGCAGAATTAAAATAGATTGTTCTCGAAAATGTTTAGTTCTGTTAACACTTCAGGTGGGAGCAGAATGAAACAAGGGCAAGCATGAAAAACTAGATAATTAAGTGACTTAGTGTTGAATTTTACAATGGATGTGCAGTGAAATTATGTAAAAAGCATTAATTTTGAAAATGTTCCTTGTCTTGTTACTATAAAGCTTTTGCTGTTTTTTTGCAAATATTTTATCTAAATCTTATAAAACAAATGGAATATTACTTCCTAGATTAAATAGCCCTGCATTTTGGATTTTCTGAGCAGAAACAAATGTATATAAATTGGTATAACATGATAAATTAATTGTGTAATCTGAAAAGTCCACCCTACAACTTTAATGGTTACTAAACAATTGGATGCTATATTATATTGATATTTTGAATTATAGTCATATGATTATACAATTACTTCCAAAGTATTTTTAGTGTTTAAGACCACGGTCAATTCACATGTATGCATAGAAAAGTTGTATAGCATATATAGTATTATATGTCAAATGTTAATTTAGGTTTAATTTTACTGTTATTATTTCATATTATACTTTGCAGGCTCATCTTATTAATAGATACACAAAAGTCAAACATTTGCTGGTTTTATTGAAAGTAGATTCAGGCAACATTAATGTGAAGAGTACATCATACTTGGTTTGATAAAAGAATGCATTGCATTTAGTTTAAATCATAATACTTCATGTTAAATGTAAAATACATTAAATATGCACAATAAATTTAATTTTCAATACACAAAAGATTAAATGGAAGCTTTTTATACATATTAATATATTATTAAATTAACAGCTTATTAAATTGATTTACACATGTATAAATACAGACTCTTAATAGAACGTATATATGTTCTCTCTGTTTCTTTGTCTCTCCCTCTCTCTATCATAGACCTTAGCTGTAAATTGTTAGAAGTTAGCATCATGTCATTGTTTGTATATAGCTTCACATAGTTTTGTATAAAATGTCTGTATAAATTTACAGAATAGAATAGAATAACAGAGTTGGAAGGGACCTTGTAGGTCATCTAGTCCACCCCTCAAGCAGGAAACCCTACACAATTTCCAGACAGATGGTTTAGATTTAGTAAAGTTCTTAGGATCTCAGGTAATCAAGTGCCCACTTTTTTCCTCACTTGCACTATGTTGTAGTTTTGTTTAAAAAGCAAAACTGGTAAAGATAATTAAAGTAGAATTTTACAGAATGAAATCAGTGTGCTAAAGAATGCCAGTGCTGCTATTGCTATTATCAGTAGCCTATAATATTTTATTACTATTCATGTCTACATGCTGGTCATCCAAAAGAAATATAGGCAGTGTTAGGTATACAAGAGAGAAATAAAGAGAAAATGCAAAACTTTATTAACAGTTTTCCAAGTTTAGGCCTGTACAATTTCTAACCTACCATACTGAATTATCTCCATCAAGTGTCTCTATTTTTATGTTCCAGAAAAAGATCTTATTTGTTGAAGTCTAAAGGTGGTGAAAGATATTTCCCAAATTACTGGTGTGACAGTGATAGAATAATCAAATGTTAACATTTAGATGAAGAATTATAAATATGTGGGAGATATCCGAATCATTTTGTTATCATTTCCAATTATGTGCAGCTTTCTTGAATAAATATCATCATCTGGTATTAGGAGAGAGCAGGCTTGATTCTAAACAGCAAGATTACAGTTCAGTGATAGGGCATGTACTTATACATGGAAGGTATTAAATTTGTAGTATCTTCAGGGAAGGCTGGAAAGGGGCTTTTTCAAAGATTTGTGAATTGCTGTTAATATAGTAAATACTGAGCTAGATGGACCTCAAATCTTACTTGATATAAGAAGCCCTCTAATCTATGTTCCTATAACAGATTGATACTATCATTATACAATGCAACCGAGCCCCCTCCCTTTGCTATGATGTTTGAAACTCAACTTTTGAAGATAGAGTCCATGGCATTACAATGTTATATCCAATTTACGGTACATAAGAATATTTCTATTTATTCAGTGGTACTTCCCCTCTACAGTACTTAGGCCATGCATCTTGCAAGTCTCTTCCGGGTGCTCTCCAAATTTCTGGAGTAGTTTTGGGAAGAGGGAGAGAGATGGTTTAGAAGAATCCGTTATTTTATGGATTTTATTCTTTCACTATAATAATTCTTTTGGACGAAAACCTGCCTAGTGTGTTTGAATGGTTGGATTAATCTCAGCGACTATGATTGATGCTCATCAATAATGTGGAAATCTTCAGAAATGAAAAGAGTAAATGATATTTAAATTTGTGGGCTTGGAGATGGGTGTCAAGTGAATAAATCTATATGTAAATTGTATGTATTTTTTCATTCTGGCTGTATTGTTTTCATTCTGTATGTATATTTCTATTTATAAATTGTATAAAATACAGAGTAAATGTATGATGTAGTGCCTCATTAAATTTATTATAATGTGCCTTTATTGTTATGATGTGCTTGGAATAGCAAGGGAGAATCGCAAATGCTGAAAAAAAAGTCACACTGTGAAAGTCACAAAAGTATTACAAATACTGGGAAATTTATTGCTGACTGTATGGTTTCAGTATTTAAAGGTGACTGCTAACTTTTTGTGGTTGCAAATAAAGCTATTTAATATTTGCTCCTTTTGCTGTTTTGTCCTTGGAAACAAAAAGAACATAACACTATTACATTCCACCAGAGTTAGGTAGAACATTTGATCATTTGAATTTCTTTTTCTGTACCTTTCTCACTCAACTGGACAACAGAATATCCAAAGAACTTGCATGTCCAGGACACAGACCTAAATATTTTCAGAGTTCAAACTGTAGTTGGATTTTACATTAAGAAGTGCTATTTTAGATACACTATTTTTTTAAATAAATAATATACTCTTCATTATAAACAAATATATTAGAGAAAAAGATTTTAGCCTAGTCTTGAATTTCTGATTTTCCATGTGCGGTGTGGGAATTCAAATAGAGCATTAAATTTGGCTAAATGTTACCCATTAACCCTTTTAAAGGTAATAAGAGGCTCTTGATATTTGTTTGCTCTTTACTTACTTTCAATTAATAGATTATATCTAACACACATGTTGTTCTCTTATAATTGGGGCCTCAGTGAACCAGGCCATGGAATACCTGTCTTTTTTTCCTTTATGTATAAACTCTGGAGATTTGAATTTGTGACAAAATAATGGATGCAATAAAACCCTAGAAGACAAAAATAAAATTAAATCTTAAATCAGGAACATTAACTAAAAGTGACAGAATGAAATGCAGTGAGGCAATTGCAATCTTTTTCACTTAGGAAACTAATTGATGTACAGCTATAAGACATAAAATATTTGGTTTGGTAATAGTTTTGAAAAAGGTAGTAACCAGTTGCAAACTAAACTGAGTCACCAATTCAATGTAACTATATTGTATCATAAATACAATTTTAAAAAATCAACAGAAGTACATTTTCTAAATTATGGGAAGTCATCATTTATCCATTGCATTTTGATGAAACCACATGTCAAGTTTAGTGTGCATTTTTGGGCACATTTTAAGAGACATTCAAAGGCAAACAGGTTTAGAAAGGAAAATTCCAATCTAATTTAATGTATGGTAAGTTAAATGAAAAGCATAAAACCAAAAGATTATTCCATCTTGTTTTTAATAAATTCCGTTTATGTTTTATTAAAATAAAACATTCCTTGAGGGCCACATGGAGAGTGCAAGTGAACTAGCTTTATGTACAGTCTCTAGGTCAGGCCTGACATGAACAGAGACAGATCCCAATTCTCTCTTAAGTGATGTGTTTGTTTGGATCCGAGCAAAGATGCCCAGTTCCCCCCATAAGGCTGGGAACGAACTATGTACAATAGTTCAGCAAGCATTTATACTTTATTGCATTGCATAAGTAAGGAAAAACACACTCATTAGAAAGGAAACACATATTAGCTATGGAACAAGACAAATATTATAATAGTCTTATCACTTCCTCTCAATTAGTGAACATAAGCAATTTCAGCAAAGTTTATTTAAAGAAACTATTGTGATTTCCAGAGAAGCCAGAGCAATTTCCTTTTAAAGCAGTGAGGTTGAGATTTATGGCTGGTGAGGCACTGACACAGGGATTTCAGACTTGTGGACTTCAACTCCCAGAATTCCACAGCCAGGCATGCTCAGTTCCGATTTAAAGCGACAGTATTTGTTTTTCTCCTTTGCGAAAGTTTTCCTTCATTCTTTTTCTTCTCCCTCCCCTCCTTCCTCCCTCTCTCCCTCCCTCCTCCCTCTCTCAAACAGACACATGCACACAGAGAAGTTGGATCCCTCTCTCACTCACTCAATCTCAAACAAACACAAACACAGAAGTTGGATTGGATATATTTTCCAATGGCTTGAAAGCAGCTCCTCTGCCATACCCCATCCCCATTCCCCTGCTGCCTTCCGAGCCTTTGATTGCAGGTGGAGCGACGTTGCCTTTAAAAACTTGTAATCACTGAATACTTTTATCCAGGTGTGTGTGTGTGTGTGTGTGTGTGTGTGTGTGTAAAAAGGCAATGTAGCTCTACATGCAATCAAACTACACTTGGGGAGGGATCTACACTTGAGGATGAAGTTTGAATTCCTCCCCCTCCCTCCAGCCCACACACGTACCTTTTCCAGCTGTTTCAGAGAGGATTTCAACTCTGCTCTTGCCTGCCATCTTGAAAAGAAAAAAATTGTAAAAGGAAAAAAGCAAGAGCTGAGATCAGGCTGAGCTAGTTGCTGCCAGAATCACCATGTGGATGACTCTGCTTACCTGTTTAAAAAAGCCTCTAAAAAAACGCCCTCTACAGGAGGCAGGAGAACGACGTGTCTCATCTACATAAGGAATTTTTCGGCTTTTTTAAAAAAAGATTTTTATTAACAAACATGTAAAATACACACACACAAAAATAAGATGTACACCACATTTATACAATACAGTGCGAACAGGAACTTCCTGTTTTTTATAATAGCAGTCATCAATCGATACCGCTCACCTTATATTATTTCCCCTTCTATTGTATTTCATTTAGATTTCACCATTCTTAACCCTCTTATTTTACTCATAATTTTTATTTTTGAGTGTTGTTATATTATTTCATTGATTTTTGTTTCTTTCCTCCATCCACCTATACTAAGGGGACCAGATGTCCCACTTTTGGTGGGACAGTCCTGATTATTAATAATTTGTCCCGCGTCCTGCGGCGTTTCAAGTCCCGCTTTTCACCCGCTCTCCTCTTTTCAAAGCACACATAAAGTAATTAGCAAAGGGTGCAGGATGTTTTTCCCTGTTGCACAGTGGAACGATCCTTGCCCTCACCGGAGAGCCAGACAGATGCTTTTAAAGGGCGGATGCCATGCTTCTGGAGTGAGGGTGGTGGCAGCTCCAGCGGCAAATTTAGTAGGAAGATTCTCGCTATGGCTTCCACCCGGTGGCGGCCATGAACGGCGACCGCAGCCCCGCAGGAAGGGAGCCTTCTGCCGGCACCCCTCGGCTCCCAACCTTCCTCAGGGGGCACCACCAGGCCGGCTGCAGGTGCTCCGTTCCCCCCATCCCCACCCCCAGATCCCCTCCAGCCGCGGGTGGGCAGGCGCCACTTCCTGGCTAGAAGTGCGGTGGTTGCAGCCCAGCTTGCAGAGCCCCTCGGGAGCCACATGCGAGGGTTGCTGTGGGGCTGCCCAGGTCTGAATGCCAGCGAGCTGGGCCATCCACGTGGGCACGACAGCCTCAGAGGCCCCCCAGGATCCACTGCCTTAGCTGCGCTGCCTGTGTGACCCTGCGCTGCTCTCCCCGCACCCTGATCGGAAGGCAGTAATCCTCCCTGGCAGCATTTGCGAACCGCCTTCCCCGTGGGCTTTGTGGAGGGATTTCTCCATGTTTTGCAGGAATCCGCTTCTGTCGCTCGGTTTTATGCAGCTCCGCCATTTTCCAGGGCTGTGGACTGCAAGTCCCAGGATCCGGGATGCGTCGCCTGCTGGCTGGGAATTCCGGGAGTTGAAGTCTGAGGCTAAACTCCGAGGCAGCTTCCTTCCCACGAGCCCCAGACCCCCAATATCCCCGGCCTCCCCTCCCCTCCCCAATGCTTCCCCCTTGACCAGTGCACAAGGGTCTGAGATGATTCAAAGGTTTGAGAGTTTTGGCTCTCCGGTTTGTCGGCTCTTTCACTTTCCTTCCTTTCCTCAGATCCCTCTGTCTGCTCTGGTCCCTGTCATTGCTCCCACCCTCCTCCCTGCCAGTGTTTTAAGGCATGCAGGATGCCAGTGAAGTGAAGCAGGCGGAAGCATTTAACAGATGAGTTGGAGGATGACCAAAGTTGCCCCCTGTGCAAGACCACAGGAACCCTTCCCTCAAGCTGATGGTCAACATTTGCGGGCACACTCTGTAAGTGTCTCTTGCAGAGGAGCAGTGGGAGAAAGGCAGGAGGCTTTGCTGTTAGGGCTTGGAGTCTCTGCAGAAACTGAAGATGGAAAAGCCCAATACAGAGGATTTCAGAGGATCTCTGCAATAAAAACATTGAAAGGTAAAGCCGCCAAGCTCCCGCCAGTGCCCCGCCCATGGCAGCAGTGCCTCCCCCTCCACTTGGAGCACCTGAACTGGGCACCGCATTACCCCTGCCCCCTCCTCCTCCACCGTGCTTTTGAGGAGCCATGAGGCCGCGGGAGCCAGTAGGAAGACAGCGGAGGGGACGGGAGCAGGAAACAAAAGGCCCCATGGCTTCTCAAAAGCACGGCGGAGGAGGAGGCGGTGGCAGCAGGGGTAACACGGTGCCCAGCTCAGGTGCTCCGAGTGGAGGGGGAGGCGGCACCACCGCTGCCACGGGCAGGGGCGCCAGCGGAAGCTTTGGCGGCTTCACCTCAGCGCTAGGCGGCAAAATTTTTAATCAAGAACACACCGCCACCCCTCCATCAATGGTGTCCCGCTTTACCAATTTTAAAATCTGGTCACCTTAACCTATACCATTTATGCCATATCTGGTAGAATTCTGATTCTTCCTTTCTCTGTATTTCTTTAGTTAGTTTATCCATTTTGGTACAGTCCATAATCTTTCTTATTATTTCATCTTCATTTGGGATTAATTTATTTTTCCATTTCTAGGCAAAGGCAATCCTTGCCGCTGTAAGTATATGTAGTATTAAATACTGGATTTCTTTTTTGAATTTCACTGACATAATTCCTAATAAAAAAACTTCTGGTTTTTAATCAATTCTATTTTAACCCCTGTTATTGCCTCCAGCCAATTTTTGATCCTTTTCCAAAAATTTTTTGCCTCCTCACAGGTCCACCATAAATGATAATATGTTCCGTGTATTGATTCGCATTTCCAGCATTTTGGGGAGGTATTTGTTGAAATTTTAGCTAACCTTGATGTTGCCAGGTGCCATCTGTAAAACATTTTGTACTGGTTGTCCTTGTATGGAACTGATAGTGTCATTTTTAGATTTATTCTCCAAATTTTTTCTCATTTGTCTAATTTAATATTATAGCCAAAGTTCTACGCCCATTTTATCATTTGTTCTTTCACAATTTCCTCTTCCATTTTATACTTCAGGAGGAATTTATATATTCTCCCTATCATCTTTCTATCTGGGCTTTGAATAACTTTATCCAATTCGTGTGGTTCTGTTTCGATGCCATATAATTTAGTATCTTTATTGTATTTAGTTTTGATTTGGAGGTAAGTTAGCCAGTCAACTTTCATGTTCTGATCTGCCAATTCTTCAATTGTTTTTAAATTTCCCTGTCTATCAATTAAGTCTCTGTATTTTAGGATTTTGTTCCAGTCTGTAAAATTTGGGTGAGTCGTCCTTTCTGTTGGTGATAGCCAATTTGGGATTTTCACAGTGGATTTTTTTGATTTTGAACCATTGTTGCAGTAACGCTCTTCTGATTAAATGATTTTGAAAGTATTTTTGCGTTTTATTTTTATCATCCCATAGAAATGTATGCCAGCCTGCCTGCAGGTCATGGCCTTCTAAGGTCAGAATTCTTTTATTCTTTAGCTCTATCCAGTCCTTCACCAATGTTATTGTTACTGCTGATGCATATAAATCCCAATTTGGTAATGCTAAGCCTCCCCTCTCCTTGCTGTCTTGCATTGACTTTAGTTTAATCCTCCATTTTCGTCCCTGCCAAATGAACCTAGTAGTTATTTTCTTTAATTCTTGAAAGAATTTTTTACCTGGATTAATAGGTGTGGCTTGCAACAGGAATAGGATTCTTGGTTAGATATTCATTTTAATTGTTGCTATACGTCCCATAAGTGATAACTGAATATTTTTCCAATTTTCTAAATCTTTCTTTATTTGTATCACTAATTTATTATGATTATCGTCTTTAATTGTGGAACATTTTGCTGACAGCTAAGGATTTTTTTGGCTTTTAACCCTTGCTTAGCTCTGCTCGAGTGATCATAAAGTCAGACTAGATGAGGCACTTCGTTCTCCCACCTCCTCCTGTAAAGGGTACTTTTTTAGAGGCTTTTTAAAACAGTTAAGCACTAAGCAGAGTCATCCACTGTGACTCTGGCAGCAACTAGGAGCCGAGGTGGCGCAGTGGTTAGAGTGCTGTACTGCAGGCTACTTCAGCTGACTGCTAGTTCAGCAGTTCGGCTGTTCAAATCTCACCGGCTCAGAGTTGACTCAGCCTTCCATCCTTCCGAGGTGGGTAAAATGAGGACCTGGATTGTTGGGGGCAATATGCTGACTCTGTAAACCGCTTAGAGAGGGCTGAAAGCCCTATGAAGCAGCATATAAGTCTAACTGCTATTGCTATTGCTAACTAGCTCAGCCTTTTTCCTTTTACATTTTTTATTTTCATGATGACAGTGGCGAGGCTCTGCTTCCCTGCCTCCCCTGACTGCACGTCCGTGTTTTAAAGACTTGTTGCTGTTTCAGCTACCTCTGACAAATCTTTGCACAATCAGGCATCTGTCTCCCAATTAACACAATTCAACATAGGAACTTTCATCAAGATCACTTAATGAGAGCCTTACCAACACTAGAACCTCAGGTTTGGACATTTTAGATTTATGATGAAATGCAGCAGGGTTGTTCGCTCTGGTATCCAAGTACTTAGTTATGATGTTTTTCCTGGATTCTACCTGTTCGTCAAACATATTTCAGCCATTGCACATATCAGAATTCCATGGCATTAATGCTATTCAGAATGATGCCAAAAATTATATTGTGATATTATAGTGCAATGCTGCCCTTTGGTCCTTGCATCATCACACTGAACAGAGATTTATAGGAGGTAGAATTTGTGTCACATTGAACAGTTTTATTATTGTTCACCTTTCTGCCTTGTAGACATCTCTGAGACCTCAGAATCTAGACATGCATCTAATATTTCTGTGTGGATGTCCTACTTTGTCACATATCAATTATCATTTGAAGACTAAAGCTACAACAAGTGTATATTTTAGTTGAAACCTAGAGAAGGGTTGCCTTTCGAAGGACAAACATCTACTTCATATGCATGAAGTTCCAGACTCAATCTGTGGCCTTGCACTTGGAAAGATCTTTCAAGGCCCTTCCCTTAAAATGCAATAATACTCAGTAAAGATAGCATTGAGCAAAGTAGATCAATGATTTAACTTTTTGGCTGGGTTAGGATGTAATCCACAAAGAATGGGGTGAAGTGCTGTGTTTAAGCTAAAGACAAAGAGACCACAAAATTAAGGTGACCAGATGTCTCAATTTCAGCGGGACGGTCACACTTTATAACAATTTGTCCCGTGTCCCGGGCTGTTTTAAAAAAATCCCAATTTTCTGGCTTTATGTTGAAAGCCCAGTGGATTTGCTTAAGAAATCCTAACTGGAACAAGACAAAAGACACCCCGTCTAACCTCTCTGTCTCAGTACTTTCATTGAAGATATTAAAACTTTAAAGCAAGAAAACGGACCCCCCCACCCCTTTTACCTCATTTTATAAGAAAGAATGACCAAGTACCATAGAGCTCCAGGAAATGCTTGGCTAGAGGGGCCGCGAGTGTTACTTCCTGGATTTTCCAGAGGGGAGGGGCATGGAGGTTGGAGGTCGGCTCGTGTGGAAGAAAAAATGGTGGCAGAGTTTCTTTGAAAAATATTTCCCTGACTAATTTCACCACTTTAATTTGATCAGTTCTTTGTATTAACATCTACATCATTCTGGATTGATAAGTGAGCTGGGTTTTTTTCTTTTATTTTTTTAATGTATTTTAAAATAATATTTTATTTATTGTGCGTGTGATTTTTTAAAATAGCTTTATTCTGTGTGGATTCTTTTTTTAAATTGTCTTAGACTATTTTAAAAAAGATTCTATCCAAAATACAAAATACCAGCTGCAGTTATTCACTTAAGAACTGTGGCAAGAAAGGTGGTATAGTGACCAAAGTTACAATGGCATTGAAAAGTGACTGATGACAATTTTCCACACTTAGCGACCATTTTCACACTTAGCGACCATTGCAGCATCCTCACGGTCACGCGATCAAAATTTTGATGTTTGGCAATAGATTCGTATTTATGATGGTTTCAGTGTCCTGGGTTCATTTTAATTGCCTTTTGACAAAGTCAAATGGGGAAACCAGATTCACTTATGTTACTAACTTATCAGCTGCAGTTATTCACTTAAGAACTGTGGCAAGAAGGTGAAAAAAGTGACTGATGACAATTTTTCACACTTAGGGACCATTTTCACACTTAGCGACCATTGCAGCATCCTCATGGCCACGCGATCAAAATGTTGATGTTTGGCAAGAGTTACAATTTATATTTGTAAATTGTAGTTATGTTGAAATAAAAAAAATTACAATACTATTTTTGTGTTATATGAAAAATTTTGTTGCTCCGTATAAAATTTTTAATCAAGCCCCCTCCCCCCCCCTGGTCACCTTACACAAAATGGCATACTACTGAAGCAAAGCAGGACAAGACAGGGCCCTGATTTTAAGCTGCCCTGAGTTGCTTGATAGTGAGATGGGCAGCATATAAATTTAATAAATAAATAAATAAAAGTAAGTGGGTTTTGCGTTGGAATGGACACAATCATTAGGCATTATTATAAGTCAGCTAGACTCTCTCTCTTTTTTTTTAGCTTTTTCAACAAATCCTTGTAGTGTTCCATTTTCAGGTTATTAAAAGTCTTGAGATGTATTTCCTCAGATTTCTAAATTTTGCCTCTTTCCTGAATACCAAGAGCACTTAATGCATGTCCGTGATTTCTGTGCTACTGGCACGTACTCCCAGATTCCTCCGGACATTTGCATTCATAAGTGTTCTTGGGAAACTATTTTATGAAGGTCAAGGGTAGAATGTTTTAGTGCATTGTTTACTTGTTCCATTGCTAAACTTACATAGGTACTTAAATTTCTGCTTGCTTAATAATTTATTATTAAGTGCTATATCATTAGGTCTGAAATGTTTTTTTAACTGGCTTCACATGGAGAGCTTGACAATTAAAATCCTATAAGCATGCTTGGCTTCAATGCTAAAGTAGACTAAAAACCCTGTTGCATCCAAAATCATCCACAAAGGAAAGAACTAGATTTAGTGGAAACTGGCTAATGCCGCAAACTCTTCTTTATGTCATATCTAGTCAATATATTTTCTTAGAAGACTGAATATAAAGAACATGAAAGGCTGGGAAGAAAGTCAATGATTATAGTCTTTGTGTACTTAAAAATGCACTTGACTGAGGCCAGTATTCAAAACTGATTACACTAATTAAGCTAGAGACCATTATACTGATTAGCCTCAGAGCACTGTTGAAGAAACACATCTGTTATATAATTGTAAGAAAAGATACTATCTTTATTAAGCCAAAATCAACTTAATGGTTAAATGGAAAATACTACCTATGGATAGATAGGATAGGATAGTTTTAAGGTATGCATTTAAATCTTTGTCTTTGAGATAATGAGGATTTGGGCTTCTTTGAATTTCAATTTTTTACTGGAAATCCAGGTATTTCTCCTCTCCTTTTTATCCTTTCTTCCAGGTTTGTTTAATATCAATAATTCCAGATAGATTATTAGGGATGAAGTATTACAAGGCAGATAACATGAACAGAATACCACTGATGGTTAGCTATAACTCACAGCTCAAGCCATACAAATGTATTCCTAATAAATCATAACACTTACTGAATAATGACATTTTACTTGGTGGTAGCCCGTATAGAACCTGAGTTGAGTACTCAAAGCCAGTCTGCCCTCACCTTACCATCACAGGTTCCAAAAACTTCACAGAAAAGGCTAGAGGCACTTTCACATGATAGTCCTCTAATGGTTTTCTCTACTATTATCTGCATTAATAACTTTTGGATTCAACATAAGATAAAATAGCTAATCAGTCCTTCCTTCCTTCCTTCCTTCCTTCCTTCCTTCCTTCCTTCCTTCCTTCCTTCCTTCCTTCCTTCCTTCCTTCTTTTCAGTTGGTCAAGATAGAATTATGTTATCTTCAATAACCAAAAGTATATACGATCTATTTGGAAGCTGGAGCTAAAACTCTTTCTTTAGAAGCATCTGTAATAAGAATAACATGACACACAACTATACTTAAGGCACAATAGAAAGTTTGAAATTCAGAATAAAGAAAGAAAAATAGTTATTTAACAAAACTCCTACATTTCTTACATTTCTTCTATTTATAATCCAAGTATTATAACCATTGTATTATTATAGCATTAATGGCAGCCTTCAAGATCTTGGAGGGTATTGTAAACATTGATTCAATTAAAGAGGCATTCCTTGATCTGCAAAGTAGTCAATGGATTTAGGATTAGCATGGAACAAATTGAAGCTCATTATCTGAGAAGAAAATCTGAAATAACATGCTATAGAACTTGATACGATTTGAAATTGGAGCAGAGAAACAATCTTTTAGATTGCTTTGATGGTAAGTGGGTACCAAAGTACTCTTTACCCATAATTGTATCAGCAGAAAACAATACTGTAAGAAATGTGTTGTCTCAAGGCCTAAATTTATCTTCTGTAAATGTCTTCCTTTCAAGTCCCTTGACATCTCTCCAAGGTACACTGGGGCCTAAATGTAATAGATTTTACACTGAGACTGCTCACAGATTGTGTCAGAAAAGATTGACAAAATGCTACTCTAACACTAGCATAACTAAGGATGAATATGTTCTGATTGATTTCATGTAGATTATATAATTTCTATGCTGCTCTCCCAACATAGGTTCTTAATGTTTCTTGCTTGATTGTTATTATATTGCTTTTAATTTGTATTCATGGTATTGGGGTATGCAGTTGCTCAGTGCCAAATGAGAAAGCTCATAATGTTTAAAGTCATGTAATAACCTAATAAAAATATTGAAGATATCCTACTTATGGAGCAGGATGAAGGCAACAAGAGGAGATAGCAAAAAGATGACGAAAGTTTGTCCATGGGGTCCTGGTTAGGGACAAGCAGGAAGAGGAGTTCTTGGTCCATTCTGAGCTTATTTGTTTCTTGCAGACATTTCATCACCCTAACTAGGTAACATCATAAGTGGTAGTTACAAGTGCTGCTTGCTGTCAGTTTGTATTCTGGTGTCTTGCCTGTCTGTGTGGGTGGGGGCAGTCTTAGAGATTCTTTGGTTGGACTGTTTACTGATGGCTCTTTGGCAGTTTCTTGATTGGGGTATTACTTGATCATTGGTCTGAAGTTAACCTTGGAATTACCATAATCTAGATTTGAGTGTTGATTACTAGTGGAAGAATGCTGGAATCTTTTTCTCTTTTGGGCTGGAAGTAGGAATAAGACCACAATTTAGCGGTCTACAGTTTTTGTAATTGGCAAATGGTTGGTAAATAAACTCGGATAAATATTTCCTTTTGATAAATCAGAATCTATCCTTTATTGAAATGAATGTTACACGTTACAAAAAAAAAAGAAAGACAAGAAAAAAGAAGAGAGAGAGAGAGATGAGAAAAACCAAACCCGATATGAATTATGGACGTTAATGACTGCTGAAGCATTACATTAATTCCATTATAACTGATAGATTACTTTAAAACAAGAATTTGAAACGTAGAGAAGGCAAAGGCATTTTAATTTGTGGAAGAGATTGACAATACTATGTGCTCAGTTTTCTTGCAAGAGATATAAAAACAATTTTGCTAGCGTTCAATTGAAAAATTCAGTTATAAAGTGTTAAATGAAAAGACTGAACTAGTAATCTGGCATTTATTTTTGGTACTAGATAAGTAATATAGATTATATATGTAGTGGACATCTTTATGTTTGTGATTTAATAACTTCCATATTTTACCATCTAGAGCCGAGGTGGCGCAGTGGTTAGGGTGCAGTACTGCAGGCTACTTCAGCTGACTGTTATCTGCAGTTCAGCGGTTCAAATCTCACCGGCTCAAGGTTGACTCAGCCTTCCATCCTTCTGAGGTGGGTGAAATGAGGACCCAGACTGTGGGGGCGATATGCTGACTCTGTAAACTGCTTAGAGAGGGCTGAAAGCCCTATGAAGCGGTATATAAGTCTAACTGCTATTGCTATTGCTATTAATTATTTGTGCAGATGATGCATTGCAATTTATAGTGATAGGTACACAGATACAAAAATGGACTTCTAGTTTTTTGACTGGAGAACTGGCTTTATTCCTGATTCTAAGAAACTGATTCTACAGATTAGTTTATTAATTATCAAGTTGTTTATTCATAATATTTCTTCATTACGTCAGCCACTGTAATGCCTTAGCCTACCTCAAATCAGAGACTGAGAAAGGGTTGTTTAGAACAAAGGGTATTATCCCATATGTTGAAGGAGCCAGTTTGATATAGTGGATAAGGCAACCAGGCTAGAAACCAGGAAACTGTGAATTCTACTCCCACCTTAGCCCTTGAAAACCAGAAGGGAAATTTTGGGCCAGTCCCTGTCTCTTAGTCCAACTCACCTCACAGAGTTGCTGTTGTGAGCAAAAATAGGAAAGGGAAGAAGTATTGTATGTGTTTATGCTATCTTGAGCCACTTATTACAAATAATAAACATGGGATAACAATAAATAAATGTAAATAAATAGTACCCATGACATGACCTCTGGGTAATTGGTTCCACTGTCAAAGTTATTTCTTAATGTACAGCTAGAGTTGGCTCTTTATTTTTGTATAAAAGGAAAAAAAGTGATAAAAGGTGGTAAAAGCAATGTCACAATGTTGTGAAGGAAGCTGCTCCTTTTTGGAGGGGGTGTAAGACATCACAATGATGTAGACATTGGGCGTGGCTCACATTGCAATGCTGTAACACTCTACTCCTGCTTGCTCTGTTTGTAAGATGTTGGTTTGGGATAGAGATGAAAAGTTGAGTATCATCAGCATATTGATGATACCGTACCCCAAAACCACAGATAATCTCGCCCAGTGGTTTCATATATATGTTGAACAGGAGGGGTGAGAGAACTGACCCCTGGGGCACCACACAAGTGATGCACTTCGGAATCGATCCTTGTCCTCCAGTCAACACAAACTGCGACCGATCCAACAGGTAGGAGGAGAACCACTGCAAAACGGTGCCCCCCACTCCCAACCCCCTGAGTCGTCGCAGTAGGATACCATGGTCGATGGTATAGAAAGCCACAGAGAGGTCTAATAGGACCAGGACAGAGGAGCAGCCCCTGTCCCGGGCCCGCCAGAGATCATCAACCAATGCAACCAATACCGTCTCCGTGCTGTACCCAGGCCTGAAACCCAACTGAAATGGATCCAGGTAGGCAGCTTCATCCAGGTACTGGGGAAGCTGACATGCTACCACACTCTCGACAACCTTTGCTACAAAGTGAAGGTTGGAGATTGGATGATAGTTGCCTAAAGAAGCTGGGTCCAGAGAAGGCTTCTTAAGGAGGGGCTTCACCACCGCCTCCTTCAAGGTGGTGGGAAAGAACCCCTCTCTCAATGAAGTGTTGGTAATCACCCTCATGTCACCTCCTGGGAAGCCGAAACTAACCAAGAGGGACACAGGTCCAGCACACAAGTGGCAGCACTGAATCTCCTCATAATCCTGTCCATGCCCTCGGGGGTCACAGGGTCAAACTCATCCCAGATAAGCTCCACAAGATTCATCCCCATCGACTCACCCGAATCTACCAAGTCAGAGTCCGAGCCTGTTCGAATCTAAGCGATTTTATCCTGCAGATACTGAACAAATTCTTCAGCTGTACCCTGCAAGGAGTCATTCCCAGTTCCTTGGTTAAGTAAGGAGTGGGTCACCCTAAACAGGGAGACTGGGCAGTTATCTACGGACGCGATAAGAGTGAAAAATGTTGTCGTTTTGCCGCGTTTAGTGCCACTAAGTAGGATTTAATATGAATTCTTACTAGTGTTCGATCGGATTCGGACCGGCTGACCCTCCAACCACTCTCTAGGCATCTTTTCCAGCGTTTCATCTCCCGGAACTCCTTGGTAAATGAGGGAACTACTCAGGATTGACACCGGGTCAGAGACCGCAAAGGCACAATATGATCCAAGGCTCCAGTGGCCACCCTATCCCAGGCTTCCACTAGGGCTTCGGTCGAGCTGTGAGCAAGGGATTCAGGAAAAGTCCCAAGCTCTGTCAGGAACCTTTCAGGGCCCACCAGCGCCTGTGGTGGAACCATCCATATTCATTCATTTTCATAATTTAATTTTGATGTCTATATAGAACCTTCATTATAGCATGAATCTATTATGGTAAGATAAAAAATATATTAGGCTAAGACTATTTTTGTTGCAGTAATAAATGATTACCAAACTCCATGCAATCAGAAACTCTGAAAAGATTGAGTAAGCAGCTGAAAGCTAAATATTTTTGATCTTTTTTGACCTCTAATCTTAGAGATTAATTCAATCTGAAATGGAAACTGATTAAAAATTCAACCTCTGATAAAGTACTTCTGGGCTAGTGACACACTATGACTTTCATTATCATGAATAAAAATGAGTTCCTCATAGAATAGCAAACCCATCTTTACATTTTCAATTATTTGGGTAAATTAATGTAGGCTTCAGACTTTATGTATTGAAGATTTGTTTAAATAAATGATAATAATAAATCAATTTAACTCTGTTATACAGATTTCTTGAATTGTGGAACCTTTCAGATCGACTTAGGTTCATGGTATCTTGAATATGCATATTTAGCCTGTAATAATGAGATTATAGTGAGCACAAAGTTAATCCATCTAGCAGAAAAAATCTGCTGTGACAGTTTAAATCATCATGTTGCGGTGTGCAATTATTCTAGCACAATTATGGGAAATAATGCAATGATCTTAGCAAATTTCCGCTGAAAACTGCATTTGCTTTCTTAAGAAGATTGCTAATGCCTTCCAGACTAGGGATGTATAACAATGTCCCTTATAATTGACATAATTATTTTGAACTGAAGGTCTCTCAGAATTTATTTATTAGTTGTTAGAAGAAAGTCATTAAAAAAAGTAAATGCTTCCATTTCTTTTTAGTCTACTGCAGTGGTGGGTTTCAAAATTTTTTAGAACCTCTTCTGTAGATGTGGCCTGCTTTGTAGGAGTGGCTTGCTGGCCATATGACCAGGTGGGAGTGGTTTGCCAGCCATGTGACTGGGTGGGAGTGGCTTGTCAGCCATGTGACTGGGTGGGCGTGGCCAACTTGTAAAATGTGGTGAAACTCACTTAACAACGCTCTTGCTTAGCAACCAAAATATTGGCTCAGAAACTCTGGCATTTGAAGCACGCAAGTCTTAAAGCTGTCAAGTTACAAGACCCTTGCACCCCTAACCCTTTAGAAAAAAACCCAGGGGTGTTCAAATTTGACAGCTTTAAGACTTGTGGACTTCAACTCCCAGAATTCCTCCACTTGCTCTTCATCTTGATGATGTGTGGATGGGTGGGGGGAGGGAACTGAAACTGGTTCTAAACGGCACTGTAGATTTGTGGAACCTCTTCTATAGAAGAGGTTAGAACTGGCAGGGACTCACCCCTGGTCTAGTGGGACCACACTGGCTAAATTTATAGACAAACAATAATTTGTTTGGTGGATAGATTTGTCATTTGCAAGACAACACCCTCTGTATTTTATTACATTGCCAGATGAGGTTTGGATCCATACATCTTGAAAAAATATATATGAGAAGTATCAATGCAATTGTAGTGTTACTTTTTACTATACCATTATAGTAAATTATATTATATTTATTGCCAAATAAATTATATTATAATTAGTGCCCAATAAAAAGACAAAACTAGGGAACTAACCCAAAGTACTGGATTACAAAAACATTGAATTATTGGACCTAAGGGAGGAATTCCCAATCAACAGTGAGAATCACTAGAAATTGTGTAGCAGACTAAATGCTTTCATATCATCACTGCTACAGCGGCTGTAGCTAATTATAACATACTCATTAATAAGAAGGGAAATTTTCCATGGCCCCATCACACTCCACAATATATTTATTTGCTTTATATTTAGTTGGGAAGCAGCCATACTTTCGAAGAAAGCAATTTTATAAGTTCCTCGAAAATGTGACTATAACAGGAAGGCCAAGAGCGTTCATGGAAATAAACACAAGGCTGGAAATTTATGTTTTGGTTTGCTAAACTAGGTTCCTATTAATTTCTTAATTTAATCAAAGATTTATTTGCCAAGGAAATATCCACAGCCAAATTTTTGGTCACACACTCCAAAGTAATAAATCAAAACTATGGTCTCTAGAATTAAGAAAAATCAACCAGATGTATTTCCAAATCATAATGATTTGGTTTGATGAGGTAAACCTAAAGATACATAAAGATTTAGAAAAAGTTTTTGAAAATAAAACTAATTGTAAAATAATAAAAATAATAAAAGTAACCCAGTGGGTTGCAATCAAGGTGGCAAATTGAGTACAGCTTGTACGAACTATACAATAAATGGTTGCAAATACTTGGCATGGCCAGGCTAGTGAAGAGAAGGACCAGGGGAAACATGATAGCAATGTTCCAATATTTGAGGAGCTGCCACAGAGAGGAGGAGGGGTCAACTTATTTTCCAAGGCACCTGAAGGCCAGACAAGGAATAACGGATGGAAGCTGATCAAGGAGAGATTCAACCTATAAATAAGGAGAAATTTTCTGACAGTCAACCAATCAACCAATGGAATAGAAGTTGCCTTCAGAAGTTGTGGGAGCTTCATCACTGAAAGCATTCAAGAAGAGACTGGACTGCCATTTGTCAGAAATGGTATACAGTCTACTGCTTGGCCATGGGGGGTGGGTGGGTTAGACTACATGACTTCAAGGCCCTTCAACTCTGTTAATCTGTTAAACTGATAGAAATTTGCTATGAAAAGTGAGCAAAAACTTGGATGCAAAGAATCTGTATGGTCATAATTTGTAATTAGATGGAGGAAGGGAGAACAGAAGAAAGGTGTATGGATAATGTGATTATGGAATAAAATAAAAAGGCTTTCATGAGACAGCAGGAAGCTAGCAAGCAAATTGAAACTGTCTTTCTGATATGAGGGCAGAGGAAAAATATGGAAAATACAGAAAAAGGTACGCAATTGGGTGCAGATACACCAGTATGCACCCAGATCTAAGAAATTCACTTGGCAGACACAATATTTTACCCAAAGAAGGAGAAACCAAAGCTGAAAGAAATGGATGGGAAAAAGAACAGGATGTGATTATCTTAGTGAAGAGATTAAAGTATTTGAAGCACACTAGTCTTAAAGCTGTCAAGTTACAAGACCCTTGCACCCCTAACCCTTTAGAAAAAAACTCAGGGGTGTTCAAATTTGACAGCTTTAAGACTTGTGGACTTCAACTCCCAGAATTCCTCCACTTGCTCTTCATCTTGATGATGTGTGGATGGGTGGGGGGAGGGAACTGAAACTGGTTCTAAACGGCACTGTAGATTTGTGGAACCTCTTCTATAGAAGAGGTTAGAACTGGCAGGAACTCACCCCTGGTCTAGTGGGACCACACTGGCTAAATTTATAGACAACCAATAATTTGTTTGGTGGATAGATTTGTCATTTGCAAGACAACACCCTCTGTATTTTATTACATTGCCGGATGTGGTTTGGATCCATACATCTTGAAAAAATATATATGAGAAGTATCAATGCAATTGTAGTGTTACTTTTTACTATACCATTATAGTAAATTATATTATATTTATTGCCAAATAAATTATATTATAATTAGTGCCCAATAAAAAGACAAAACTAGGGAACTAACCCAAAGTACTGGATTACAAAAACATTGAATTATTGGACCTAAGGGAGGAATTCCCAATCAACAGTGAGAATCACTAGAAATTGTGTAGCAGACTAAATGCTTTCATATCATCACTGCTACAGTGGCTGTAGCTAATTATAACATAATCATTAATAAGAAGGGAAAATTTCCATGGCCCCATCACGCTCCACACTATATTTATTTGCTTTATATTTAGTTGGGAAGCAGCCATACTTTCGAAGAAAGCAATTTTATAAGTTCCTCGAAAATGTGACTATAACAGGAAGGCCAAGAGCGTTCATGGAAATAAACACAAGGCTGGAAATTTATGTTTTGGTTTGCTAAACTAGGTTCCTATTAATTTCTTAATTTAATCAAAGATTTATTTGCCAAGGAAATATCCACAGCCAAATTTTTGGTCACACACTCCAAAGTAATAAGTCAAAACTATGGTCTCTAGAATTAAGAAAAATCAACCAGATGTATTTCCAAATCATAATGATTTGGTTTGATGAGGTAAACCTAAAGATACATAAAGATTTAGAAAAAGTTTTTGAAAATAAAACTAATTGTAAAATAATAAAAATAATAAAAGTAACCCAGTGGGTTGCAATCAAGGTGGCAAATTGAGTACAGCTTGTACGAACTATACAATAAATGGTTGCAAATACTTGGCATGGCCAGGCTAGTGAAGAGAAGGACCAGGGGAAACATGATAGCAATGTTCCAATATTTGAGGAGCTGCCACAGAGAGGAGGAGGGGTCAACTTATTTTCCAAGGCACCTGAAGGCCAGACAAGGAATAACGGATGGAAGCTGATCAAGGAGAGATTCAACCTATAAATAAGGAGAAATTTTCTGACAGTCAACCAATCAACCAATGGAATAGAAGTTGCCTTCAGAAGTTGTGGGAGCTTCATCACTGAAAGCATTCAAGAAGAGACTGGACTGCCATTTGTCAGAAATGGTATACAGTCTACTGCTTGGCCATGGGGGGTGGGTGGGTTAGACTACATGACTTCAAGGCCCTTCAACTCTGTTAATCTGTTAAACTGATAGAAATTTGCTATGAAAAGTGAGCAAAAACTTGGATGCAAAGAATCTGTATGGTCATAATTTGTAATTAGATGGAGGAAGGGAGAACAGAAGAAAGGTGTATGGATAATGTGATTATGGAATAAAATAAAAAGGCTTTCATGAGACAGCAGGAAGCTAGCAAGCAAATTGAAACTGTCTTTCTGATATGAGGGCAGAGGAAAAATATGGAAAATACAGAAAAAGGTACGCAATTGGGTGCAGATACACCAGTATGCACCCAGATCTAAGAAATTCACTTGGCAGACACAATATTTTACCCAAAGAAGGAGAAACCAAAGCTGAAAGAAATGGATGGGAAAAAGAACAGGATGTGATTATCTTAGTGAAGAGATTAAAGTATTTGAAGCACACTAGTCTTAAAGCTGTCAAGTTACAAGACCCTTGCACCCCTAACCCTTTAGAAAAAAACTCAGGGGTGTTCAAATTTGACAGCTTTAAGACTTGTGGACTTCAACTCCCAGAATTCCTCCACTTGCTCTTCATCTTGATGATGTGTGGATGGGTGGGGGGAGGGAACTGAAACTGGTTCTAAACGGCACTGTAGATTTGTGGAACCTCTTCTATAGAAGAGGTTAGAACTGGCAGGAACTCACCCCTGGTCTAGTGGGACCACACTGGCTAAATTTATAGACAACCAATAATTTGTTTGGTGGATAGATTTGTCATTTGCAAGACAACACCCTCTGTATTTTATTACATTGCCGGATGTGGTTTGGATCCATACATCTTGAAAAAATATATATGAGAAGTATCAATGCAATTGTAGTGTTACTTTTTACTATACCATTATAGTAAATTATATTATATTTATTGCCAAATAAATTATATTATAATTAGTGCCCAATAAAAAGACAAAACTAGGGAACTAACCCAAAGTACTGGATTACAAAAACATTGAATTATTGGACCTAAGGGAGGAATTCCCAATCAACAGTGAGAATCACTAGAAATTGTGTAGCAGACTAAATGCTTTCATATCATCACTGCTACAGTGGCTGTAGCTAATTATAACATAATCATTAATAAGAAGGGAAAATTTCCATGGCCCCATCACGCTCCACACTATATTTATTTGCTTTATATTTAGTTGGGAAGCAGCCATACTTTCGAAGAAAGCAATTTTATAAGTTCCTCGAAAATGTGACTATAACAGGAAGGCCAAGAGCGTTCATGGAAATAAACACAAGGCTGGAAATTTATGTTTTGGTTTGCTAAACTAGGTTCCTATTAATTTCTTAATTTAATCAAAGATTTATTTGCCAAGGAAATATCCACAGCCAAATTTTTGGTCACACACTCCAAAGTAATAAGTCAAAACTATGGTCTCTAGAATTAAGAAAAATCAACCAGATGTATTTCCAAATCATAATGATTTGGTTTGATGAGGTAAACCTAAAGATACATAAAGATTTAGAAAAAGTTTTTGAAAATAAAACTAATTGTAAAATAATAAAAATAATAAAAGTAACCCAGTGGGTTGCAATCAAGGTGGCAAATTGAGTACAGCTTGTACGAACTATACAATAAATGGTTGCAAATACTTGGCATGGCCAGGCTAGTGAAGAGAAGGACCAGGGGAAACATGATAGCAATGTTCCAATATTTGAGGAGCTGCCACAGAGAGGAGGAGGGGTCAACTTATTTTCCAAGGCACCTGAAGGCCAGACAAGGAATAACGGATGGAAGCTGATCAAGGAGAGATTCAACCTATAAATAAGGAGAAATTTTCTGACAGTCAACCAATCAACCAATGGAATAGAAGTTGCCTTCAGAAGTTGTGGGAGCTTCATCACTGAAAGCATTCAAGAAGAGACTGGACTGCCATTTGTCAGAAATGGTATACAGTCTACTGCTTGGCCATGGGGGGTGGGTGGGTTAGACTACATGACTTCAAGGCCCTTCAACTCTGTTAATCTGTTAAACTGATAGAAATTTGCTATGAAAAGTGAGCAAAAACTTGGATGCAAAGAATCTGTATGGTCATAATTTGTAATTAGATGGAGGAAGGGAGAACAGAAGAAAGGTGTATGGATAATGTGATTATGGAATAAAATAAAAAGGCTTTCATGAGACAGCAGGAAGCTAGCAAGCAAATTGAAACTGTCTTTCTGATATGAGGGCAGAGGAAAAATATGGAAAATACAGAAAAAGGTACGCAATTGGGTGCAGATACACCAGTATGCACCCAGATCTAAGAAATTCACTTGGCAGACACAATATTTTACCCAAAGAAGGAGAAACCAAAGCTGAAAGAAATGGATGGGAAAAAGAACAGGATGTGATTATCTTAGTGAAGAGATTAAAGTATTTGAAGCACACTAGTCTTAAAGCTGTCAAGTTACAAGACCCTTGCACCCCTAACCCTTTAGAAAAAAACTCAGGGGTGTTCAAATTTGACAGCTTTAAGACTTGTGGACTTCAACTCCCAGAATTCCTCCACTTGCTCTTCATCTTGATGATGTGTGGATGGGTGGGGGGAGGGAACTGAAACTGGTTCTAAACGGCACTGTAGATTTGTGGAACCTCTTCTATAGAAGAGGTTAGAACTGGCAGGAACTCACCCCTGGTCTAGTGGGACCACACTGGCTAAATTTATAGACAACCAATAATTTGTTTGGTGGATAGATTTGTCATTTGCAAGACAACACCCTCTGTATTTTATTACATTGCCGGATGTGGTTTGGATCCATACATCTTGAAAAAATATATATGAGAAGTATCAATGCAATTGTAGTGTTACTTTTTACTATACCATTATAGTAAATTATATTATATTTATTGCCAAATAAATTATATTATAATTAGTGCCCAATAAAAAGACAAAACTAGGGAACTAACCCAAAGTACTGGATTACAAAAACATTGAATTATTGGACCTAAGGGAGGAATTCCCAATCAACAGTGAGAATCACTAGAAATTGTGTAGCAGACTAAATGCTTTCATATCATCACTGCTACAGTGGCTGTAGCTAATTATAACATAATCATTAATAAGAAGGGAAAATTTCCATGGCCCCATCACGCTCCACACTATATTTATTTGCTTTATATTTAGTTGGGAAGCAGCCATACTTTCGAAGAAAGCAATTTTATAAGTTCCTCGAAAATGTGACTATAACAGGAAGGCCAAGAGCGTTCATGGAAATAAACACAAGGCTGGAAATTTATGTTTTGGTTTGCTAAACTAGGTTCCTATTAATTTCTTAATTTAATCAAAGATTTATTTGCCAAGGAAATACCCACAGCCAAATTTTTGGTCACACACTCCAGAGTAATAAGTCAAAACTATGGTCTCTAGAATTAAGAAAAATCAACCAGATGTATTTCCAAATCATAATGATTTGGTTTGATGAGGTAAACCTAAAGATACATAAAGATTTGGAAAAAGTTTTTGAAAATAAAACTAATTGTAAAATAATAAAAATAATAAAAGTAACCCAGTGGGTTGCAATCAAGGTGGCAAATTGAGTACAGCTTGCACGAACTATACAATGAATGGTTGCAAATACTTGGCATGGCCAGGCTAGTGAAGAGAAGGACCAGGGGAAACATGATAGCAATGTTCCAATATTTGAGGAGCTGCCACAGAAAGGAGGAGGGGTCAACTTATTTTCCAAGGCACCTGAAGGCCAGACAAGGAATAACGGATGGAAGCTGATCAAGGAGAGATTCAACCTAGAAATAAGGAGAAATTTTCTGACAGTCAACCAATCAACCAATGGAATAGAAGTTGCCTTCAGAAGTTGTGGGAGCTTCATCACTGAAAGCATTCAAGAAGAGACTGGACTGCCATTTGTCAGAAATGGTATACAGTCTACTGCTTGGCCATGGGGGGTGGGTGGGTTAGACTACATGACTTCAAGGCCCTTCAACTCTGTTAATCTGTTAAACTGATAGAGATTTGCTATGAAAAGTGAGCAAAAACTTGGATGCAAAAATCTGTATGGTCATAATTTGTAATTAGATGGAGGAAGGCAGAACAGAAGAAAGGTGTATGGATAACGTGATTATGGAATAAAATAAAAAGGCTTTCATGAGACAGCAGGAAGCTAGCAAGCAAATTGGAACTGTCTTTCTGATATGAGGGCAGAGGAAAAATATGAAAAATACAGGAAAAAGGTACACAATTGGGTGCAGATACACCAGTATGCACCCAGATCTAAGAAATCCACTTGGCAGACACAATATTTTACCCAAGGAAGGAGAAACCAAAGCTGAAAGAAATGGCTGGGAAAAAGAACAGGATGTGATTATCTTAGTGAAGATATTAAAAAAAAGCAAGAGATTTCAAAGACATAACGTGACACTGAAAGTTTATTTTGAGAGTTAGGGAGAAAAGAAGCGGAGATTTAAATATAGATTTCTCCTGAATCAGGCAGCTTAAAAAGACCACAATGAACAGAAAAGAGATGGAAGACATAAGGGTCCAGTTAAGAAAACAAGTGATAAAAAGGTTACTCAGAAGTAAGTGATAAAAGGAAAACATCCAAGAATTTTTCCCTACTGTACTGTATATCCCATTGATGTGCCATCTTGCAGCTCATATTGGAGGGAAGTGATAGATGGCTGGTATTACTTCTAAGTCAACTCCAAGGTTCTGGCAGAAGAAAGGATTGATGAGTGATGAAGTATACAGCCTATGATCGCTTGGGAACAGATCTTATTGTAAAAAGTGCTTGAAAGCTTCTTCATCTCCTTTTACTTCATTTGCTTTTTGACTTTTCTCATCCTTCTAGTCTTCGGAGAAATCCGAGTTGATTTAACTTCTAAAAATTATTTTTCTCATTTTAGACAGTTTCTCTTCATGCTATTCTTTGCATTTTCTGACTAAAGAGGTTGTTGTGACTCTAAGTTCTTAAGAATACCCCTGTCTGACTTTCTAATAATTCTGTTTTAAAAGAAAAAATAGTTATATTAATACACATTCTTGGTTTGGTGGATTAATATCACACGAACAGTGATATCATATCAGGTATTAAAATAAAATGAGCAAAAAGTTATTTTACTGAAGAGTATAAATGGAGAGATTTTAAATAGAAGGATATAAAGGAATAGATTTTTAATAACTCACCTGAAAACAAAGCAAAAATCATGATAAAGCTCTTATTAAAGTGCTAATGATTTCAAAAAATCTGGCTACCATACACGGAAGATAATCTCCATTGAGGAATTGATGGTTTTATTTAATTTACCATGAATGGTAAACATCCATTACAGATCAATGGTCCTGTTGGCTGGAAGCTCTCATGCTGTTCTGTAGCCCAGAATTTCTATCCCATTGTATGAAGATTTAAGCCCCTCAAATCCTACTATAACAGAGAGATGGACTTACAGATAGTCCTTGACTTATAACCATTCATTCAGTGACATTTGAAATTATAACTGCATTGAAAAAAGTGATTTACAATTGGTCCTCAAACTTACGACCATTACAGCATTCCCATGTTTATGTGATCAAAATTTGGGTGCTTGGCAACTGACATGTATGTTTGATGGTGGCTGATGCCCGAGATCACGTGATCACAATTTGTGACCTTCCCAGGTGGCTTCTGACAAGAAAAGGGGAAACTGAATTCATTCAACAACTGCAGGGCAAGAAAGGTCATAAAATTGGATGTGACTCATTTATCAACCACCTTGCTTAGCAACAGAAATTCGGGATTCAAGGACAGCATTTCTATCAAATGCAGTTGGATTTTCTTAAGCTAATTAAACATAAATAATCAGGAAATCCCATTTCAGTTCAATTGAACTCATATTTCCATGAAACATAATATTTAAAGCTGGGGAAACTCTAATGTGAAAATACAGGGTTTAAATTCTGGAATGACATAGCCTATTCAAAACTGACTCCCAGCATTTGAGGACTCATATACCCGTAAATAAGTGTCAGTAGTATAGATATAACATGAAGTTTAATGTTACAAGCCAACGATGTACACTGTAAGACACAAAGCATGCATATATTTCTTCAAATCAGCACTATTTAGAGCCCCTCAAATTGTTATTTAACTATAGTTGTTAAGTGTGACAGAAGCAATCATTATTTAAATACCAAAGGAGCAATCATACTCAATTACCTCAATTAAATAGAATTTGTTTTATCAATTCTGGCCCTTATCTCTATCTAATTCTGGAAATGCAGATCCCAACATTACATTCAAGGGTTTCATAGAAATCAATAATTTATTGTGATGTCTTTGTAGAAAACTTGGTTGCTTTGTGTGCTGAATCTGAGAGATTAATATTTGGAAATCTTGTTCATTGCTAGTCCTGTAAACAGCATAGGTCACAGAAAATCCCATGCTAATGAATTCAGATCATAATGGTAGGCCTCCTTCCCAAAATTTGCTACCCCACATGGTTTGAATTGCTTAGAACCCACAGTCTAATCTGGAAAACCATTGGCATCTATATCCCTGTTCCTTTAGCAGAAAAATTCCAAAGTGTCAAATTCCAGAATGTGAAGACCTTGGTATCATAAATAAATCTGAGGGGATTTGCACATTTTTGGGAATTGCACAAGCAGAGCTGGATTGTTGTCAAAACTTGATTCCACTCTGTCTTGACGAACTGGCTTTGGTAAACAAAGAAGATGGAGTGAGAGGTTTCTGGCATTCCATACAGAAACCTAATGCTTTGCACACATCTGGATCACTGCCAGATCTTGTTCCCGCACTGCCCGGACAAACCATATGTTACAACCGGGAAAACTGACAATCCAAAGATAAAGTTTATTCCTACTTCAACATAATGTATCTCTGAATGTACTGACTGTCATTGCCTATGGAGATATTATTAAGGTTGTTTAAAAAAAACAACTATCCAGAATTTATTCTGTCATACATAGTCATAAGCCTTTGTATAATCAATAAATCAAAAATAGATGTCTTTTTGGAATATTCTTGTCTATTCCACAATAATCCATAGAATGTGGGCAATGTGATCTTGGATGCTTCTGCCTGAGTCCAGCTCATTTATCTGTCAAGTCTAGATTGTGAAATCATGAGCATTACCTTGCTTGCTTATGAGATGAATGAAGTTGTTTGGTAGTTTGAATATTTTAGCAGGATTTTTTGTGGGAATATATCATCTTTATAGCTGTTGCTTTAAATTGTCTAATCCTACAACTGCCTTTTTTTAATCAGCCTTAGCAGAACATGCCAAACCAGCAGAGGCTGGTTTTGATTCCTTCTCTGGCATGATTGATTTCAACACGCTAAAGAAGCTAAGAGAAGATTCTTACCAGTTATTCCACAATAACTCATCCACAGGATTGAAACTTGATTCCTCATTAATGTGTCCTCTTTCTCACTGAATTGAAACAATTCAATCTGTCTCGAAGTGAAAACTCACGTGAACGTAATTAACTAACAGCAGATACTAAAATTAAACTAAAATATTTTGTTAAATGTATCTCCATATTTACATTCTCTATTCTGGGCTGAGTTAAAAGCAAGATTGCTAAGATTAAGAAGCAAGAGCACATTAGGAACATGGGAGATGCTTCTGCGGTGTAGAGTTCAAAGTAACACATTCAAGCCCATTGCCTCAAAAAAGTAACAGTCCAGATGAAAGATTCCTTGTGCATCTTTCAAAGTAGAATTAAGAGTTCCAAGTATATTTTACCCTCCTATCTTTCTACAAGGGCCTGAAGTTCTGGCCCTGCCAGTTGGCCTGGGGACCCAATAGGGGATTACATCATTGGAGTTTATTGCTGGACTAACTAGCTGACATCACCTCTCCCCTGCACTTCCCACTCCCACTCAGCTCAACTTTTAAATGTCATATTTCATATATAATAAAATACTTCATTGTGCTTTCACTTTAATTTTATTGTTTCATTCCTTTTGTCAGGCCTGCAAGCCATCTTTTCTTTTTGGGACTTCAGGCCTGCCACACTTTCTATTATTCTACTATGCATTTTCTATTGTGGGAAAATGGGAGGGTTATATGGGGGGGTTATACAGAGGTGGATGATATGTAGCCATAACAAAATTCTTTCTAGAAAGGCAAGGTCATCCTTTGTTTCTGCACCTGGATGGGTGAAAGCTGCAAGCGTGGCAGTGGAAGATTGGACCGTGTGATGGACTTGTGGGTGTGGGGACAGGATCTTGAACTTTCAATTGGGTGGGAAAAACTGGAGGCTTTCAGATTCAGGTTTTCCCAGATGTGCCAACATGACTCTCTTAATATATTGAAACTTTGAAGAATCCTTTGGACTCTGATTTAATTTTGGATGCTATTTGGAACCCTGACACCTTTACTATGGTTATTTGTTACATCCCCCCCCCCCATTTTATTGTTATAAGCCAGTCAGGGTACCTCTAGTTTTAACAAATAAATAAATAAATAAATTTCAGAATATTAATTTTAAATCAATTTTTGAATACTAAGGAAATTGCAAATTAGTAAGAAGAGATTTATTAGTAAGAAGAGATTTATTGCTTCTCTATTTGTGTTGTGATAAATAATTATTTCATAACTATGTTAATAATTATTACATTAATTGACAGTTTTAATGTATTGTCCGCATTAATATATCCCTTTTTGTGGTTTTTTTCATTTTTAATTTATGAATCAAGTTGATTGATTCCTTGTTGGTTAATAAATATGTTTATGAAGAACTCTTTCATTGTGTCTCTCATATTTCATTTAAATAGCAATAGACTTCACAGTGTTTTGCAGCCCTTTCTAAGTGGTTTTACAGAGTCAGCATAGTGACCCTCAGCAATCTGGGTCCTTATTTTACTGACCTCAGAAAGATGGGAGGCTGAGTGAACCATGAGTCACTCAGAATTGAACTCCTGGAGTAAGCAGTGAGTTAGCCCTGCAGGACTTCATTCTAATCACGGCGCCACCACTTCTTAAAAGTATTACTTTTGTAAGCAAAGGTCCACTTAGACTAAACTAAACAATGAATTTTGATTCAAATTTATTTTTATAGTTGAGCTTTCTATTGATTCTAGGTCAAAGGAAAGCGTTTTGTTTTCTAAAAGTTTAGATGTATTGCATCCTGAAACCTTTCACAGCCCAGTTGTTTAGAAATCGTGCAAGTGTTCATAGACAAAAAAATAATAATTTAAAAAGAATTTGTCCAGTTTCAGCTTCCAAAGAACTTTTACCATTTTAGTACAAATATATCTGCACGTACTTTTATAAAGGGGTTACATGGATCAATGCTCTTTGTTTCACAGTCACTATGTGAGTCTAGTCTATTGTTGCACTAACATTCTAGCCCAGCACTGCAGATCAAAATGGAAGCACTGAAGATTTACTGAGTCTCTTTCATCCTTAACCATTTTTAACTACAAGTCATTTTGCTATCTTCAGGACTGCATGATTGTCTTAGCTTGCAGCAACATTACTGTTCTAATGATCAGTCAACTCTGAACAAAACTGGTAGCAAAAAAATGCATATGGTGTAGTTATCAAATCTGAATAAAATCTGTAAATTCTAACTAATTGATTGGCATTAACACATAATGATAGGTATTTCCATCTATATGAAGTCAGATATGCATATAGCTCTCATGCGGCCACATTTCTTTCTCATCGCTGTCTGGATGATCTTCTTTTATAACAGTCTCAAAATTTGTCAACCGTTATCTGCAAGTTTTTTGCATTATAACTTTGTAACTATTACCATATAAGTCACTCAAATTTTCCTAAAATAATAGAATGTTTGGATATTGTGATATCACTCATTGAGGTCAAGAAGAACTTCACGGTTATGCTCATTAATTAAAATGACAAATGTAAATTACACAAATATAAGGATGCGCATTTAAATATTTGCTTTAGCATTAAGAGTTCATGAACCTGAATTTTTTTTAAAAAATGTATTTAGGTGGCTATAGTGATCAACTGATCACTTGCTGCATAATTTAACAGAAGATAACTCCTAATAGAACTTCCATTAATTACTGCAGTGGAACATAAATGAGAAACATTGTCTTTTGTTTAGCTACAGTGGGGAAAAATGTTCTACACATACAGGTAGTCCTCAACCTATGACCACAATTGAGCCCAGATTTTTGTTGCTAAGCAAGATAGTTGTTAAGGGAATTTTGCCCCATTTTACAAACTTTCTTGCCACAGTTGTTAAGTGAATCACCACAGTTGTTAAGTTAGTAAAATGGTTTTAAAGTGAATCTGTCTTCCGCATTGACTTTGCTTGTCAGAAGATTGCACATGTCCCCGGACATAAATATGAACCAGTTGCTAAGCATCTGAATTTTGATCAGGTGACCATGGGGATGCTGCAATGGTTGTAAATGTGAAAATGGTCATAAGTCACTATTTTTCAGTGCTGTTTTAAGTAGCCACTAAAGTGCTTCTTCAAATGGTCACTAAACAAATGGTTGTAGGCCAAAGACTACCGGTATTTTACTGAAGTGCAATACAATGGTTAAGATTTTAGACCAGGTGTGACAGGAAGATTGCATGTTGGCTGGTAACACCATTTCTTCTTTCAGGGCACACACCAGAGGTGGGTTCCTACCAGTTCGCACCTATTCGGTAGAACCGGTTCATCAAATCTACTGAACCGGTTAGAAGAGGTTCCACCAGTGGACCCGGAAAGCAGGCCACACCTACAGAAGATGTTCCAAAATTTTTTGAAACCCACCACTGGTCCTTGGTTATGATTATTCTACACTATCATGCTCATATTTATAAAGCTCAGTGCCTCTGTGAAAGGTAAGGATGACTACTGCATTTGTGGTACAATCAGAACATTGTGTGTGTTGAAGTTGTTTTAACGCAAACCAAAGATGTCTTTTAAAAAACAAGTTTACATCATATTCTTATGCATGCCAGTGCTGTGTGTGAGGTAATTTAAGGTGGTTCTGACAAGTGTCATCTTCATATCCGGTCACATGGGCGGCAAGCCACTCCCACAAAGGAGGCCACACCCACAGAGTAGGTTCGAACAATTTTTGAAACCCACCACTGGCACACACTTGACATTAATCAAGGCAGCTCTTGAAAAATGGGCTTGGTAAGAGAGCACGTTTTGTTGCTTTCAACCATTTATTTGTGTCTGACTCTTGGCGACTTTATAGGCATGTCTTCTCTATGCTACACTCTCCAGCACAGCTTCTTTGAATTGTTGGATGTCCAACTTTACATCAGATTTAATGTTATCAAGCCAGTGTGATCTTTGCTTGCCATTTCTCCGCTAACCATTCCTAGCGTCATTGCGTTCTCTAATGAATTCACATGCATAACGTGGCCAAAGTAAATCAAGTAAACAGTATCAAAAAGAGAAAAAAGTTGGAAAGACAGAACGAAGAAGAAAGAAGGAAGGCTAAAAAGCTAAAAAGAGCTGAGAAGGTATTCACAGAGAAACAGATTGCCAAGAAGTCAACAGCAGGTCTTGGCAAACATTGGCAAATCTCTTCAAAATGGCCAGTGCTTTAACTTATGAGCAGTTGGGAGTGCTGGCAATGGGCAAAAGTCCGGATATCTCTAAACAGCCCAGGAAACTTTCATTCTTATTTTTCTTTCAAATCAGCTGACCAAAATCATTCTACTTTATTAATAGCTGTGCTGGGACCAAAGGACCTAAGGGAATACTTAATTACATTAAATTTGCACGTGCACTGTGCAACTGATGAGAAACACGTGCAAAACATTGCAGATGTTTGCAGTGCAACATTAAATAAAATTGCTGGAGCAAATGTCGATGGGAAAATAACTCTTGATTATAACTTTCAGACAGATGGAGGGCTGTTTATGCTTCTTCAGTGAACTTCAGTGGACAAATGATACAAACAATAATTTATATGAATTATACTACTATTTAGCTGCCTATTTTCTCTTTAGGGTTTATTTTCGGGGTGGGTGGGAGGATTGGAAGACAATAATCTCAGCCCTACATGGCATGGGACTGGGTTATTTCTGGACCTCTCCCCAATTACACTTTTCGAGATCATATTGTGGGTTATTTAGGGAGCAGGGGTGGGTTCCGGCAACCACTACTGCTGGTTTGCTCATGGGAGTGCAGCGCATGCATGTGCAATACAATAAAAATTGTTCTGCACATGCGCAGAAACCAAATTGGCACTGCCAGGAGAACTAGTTTGGAGACGTGGCAGGCCTGGGTCACTGCTGATTCAAGTGACCCAGGTTGCCAAACCACTATCAGTTTGGCAGAACTGGTAGGAACCCACCACTGTTAGGGAGGTACATTTAGTGAGTGCCAGATGGCAGGCCTTCCTGGGCATGGCACCGATCATGGCCCAGGTCTACAAAGTGCATATTGTAATACACAGTTGAAAGGGACCTTAGAGGTCTTCTACCCATTGTGCTATGGAGAATAAATTGCCCCCTCTTTCCTGTACAGCCCTTCAAGTATCTTTATCAAGTGTTATCAGGTCTTAGGGAAGCCTAAGTCTTAACAGAATAACAGAGATGGAAGGGGCCTTTGGAGGTCTTGTAGTCTTGGGCATGGCACCCGCTTTATGATTATCCTCCCTCCTGAAATTAGGCTGGCACCATCACTCCTGATTTTCCAGAGGCCCTTCAAGTTTGTGTCCTAAAACTTGGGGACCCCAGAGAACTGGCAAACTAGTAAGAAAACTCTATTATTATTAACATCTCCTTGCCCATTATTATTTTTTTAGTTGCATTGCATTATTATATAGTTTTTAATGTGTCTAATAATTGTTATTTGTAAACTATATTTTTTAAAAAATTCTGTTGTACACCACCTGGAATCACTTGTTTTGTGACATGGGCAGCTATGTAAATTTGAAAAATAAAATGAGAACCAAGTAGTTGACCAAAGCAAAACTTTGAAGGGTTGCTTTCAGTTGTTGAAAGTTTGTGCCAAGAGCCAAGGTGGCGCAGTGGTTAAATGCAGCACTGCAGGCTACTGCTAGATCATCAGTTCAGCGGTTCAAATCTCACCGGCTCAGGGTTGACTCAGCCTTCCATCCTTCCGAGGTGGGTAAAATGAGGACCCAGATTGTTGGGGGCAATATGCTGACTCTCTGTAAACCGCTTAGAGAGGCCTGAAAGGCCTATGAAGCGGTATATAAGTCTACTGCTATTGCTATTGCTATTGTGCAAAGCATCCTTGTGGAGGTGCTCTCAAAGCAATGTGGTCCCTCACTTCTGAGTAACAGCCTCTATTTCCAGCTATGAGACCTCACAGGAGACCTCACAGCGGGAAATAGAGGCTGTTACACATGCACAAGCACAAGTCCCTCCAGTTATTGATGTGTCAGTTAAGTCTGCAATGCGGTGCAGAGAACTTCAGCAAGGTAATGTATATAGCTTCCACATCAAGTTATCTCTGTCAAGTGAAACATCTCGTGTTGAATTGCAGCCACCTCATAGACTTCAAACAAAAAGGATATCTAAGAAGGAACATAAAAAACTTGACTATTGTATGCATTCATCCAAGTTCAACTATCATTTAGGATTTAATACGGTTTTAAATTTGCATCTGATTAGATTTAAAATAAATTTGCAATATCACAACTAGAAATCACGCTTTGGTAGACTGTTATAAAAATACAGATGGCATGAAAATTAGTCTGGACATTCAGCACAGCAGTAGCAAAACATGTAGATTTTGGAGAAGAAATTGTGCAAGTAAAAATTTGTATATGGATGTGGTTTTGAAAGATGTTCAGTCTTTCACATAACTGAACCCATGCATTATGGGACATGTCACATGTGTCTTCACATTGGCCTCCTCAAATCAATTACCTTTTAAGATTGGCAGCTGCTGATGCTCCACCATCCTTGATAAGAAGCCTGTTGCTACTTACCTTAATGTCTCTTCTGGGAAAAAAATGAGCTCTAATCAAGTCAGATGCTGTCCTGTATGGGGTCTCCTTAGGCCATTGTGGAATATTAAAATGACGGTGCATGTAATTGAATTGCTGCTATTCCATCTGATATAGCCAAGGCAAAGTGAATGGAAACAGAAAACAGCTAATATGCAGAGTTCTAGTATTTTGAGACGTGTTATACACCCATGCAAAATGGAATAGATCAGAACCTCTTCAGTTATAAATGTGCTGATCCAATGAATGAAGAACCCTGATCATGATTTTGAGTGTGCCATGATTAAAAAAAATATATTCTGAAGTTTATGTGCCTATGAAAATATTTCTTTTTTTTATTCTTCTGAGGCATGCCCAAGGAATATTTTATGATTTTGAGAAAAGCAATGACATTTATTTCAGTTTGATGCTTAGACAATGTTTTCTTTGGAATTCAGAAAGGGATGCTGAGAAATGTCCCTTATAGATTCCTGGCAATTTTGCTAGTTAAAACACAGTAAAAAGTTAAATCAGCAATGAATTCCCTAAATATATTGCTAATATAAGATACAAACACGCACAAAACCCCAAATATGGAAATATGAGTTAGTGAGAAGGGGAATGGATTACAAAGAATTCCGGTAATAGAATTGGAGAATCATTCTTCAATTATTTAACTAAAGTTGTGTAAAGGACACCAGTAAATCTTTCTACTCAATGAAGGAATCCAGATTAAGGTATCACCAGCAAATGTCCTTCTATACTTCTGAACATAACAGGAGAATTTTTCTCATAGCTTTTGTCTGAATTTTTGTTTTAAAAATGCAATTGTAAAATATCAAAGACATGTTAAGCAATGTTGGACAATTGTCCCCCATTCCTTCTACCCCAAACAGGATGCATCCAATGTAAGTTGTAAGCTTTGGCTTCAACCAGATATAAAACAACTTTCTTCTCTTGGCAGTATTCTGGAATGATTTTTATGAGGCTAAAATGCATATTTGGTGTTATGAGTCACTGGTTAAGAACTAATTCTTTCACCAGATATCTCGGTTTTGTAAACTCATTATGAAAGATTTTGAATCCCAAATGAAGAGCAAAGATAACAGGAGAAATTATTAGTTTACTCTTTATAATAATATTATGCTTCTTTAATGAATGCTTATATTAAAGATATAGATTTTATTTTTCAGAAGAATTATTGTACATAGTCCAATTGTTGGAGTCATTTATTTGCATCTTTTTTTAAAAGCATAAATTAATGCAAACCTAATGCATAAAGGCTTCCAGTAACGAAACAGAGATTCCAACCTTTGTTTTGAAGAGCGTTATAATGGCTAAGAAGGCTCATATTCTGATCAGGATTTGCCCTTTATATACCTTTACAATCTTCCAGAGAATTGTTAAGCCATAAAATATAGCTCACTTGACTGTTAAAAGTAACTTCCGGAAACATATTTAAAGAAAAAAATGTAATTGCAAGGCTTCCCAATACATGCAAATGTGATTACAAATATAACTACACAGTGTGCTCAACAAAAGAGCAAAAATGTAGAATTATTCTTTTCTGGTGTTTACTATTATTATGAGTAGCATCACTGATAATACAATTAATAGAAATTTGTATAATGCTTCCAAGTGTTTGATTCCCCCCCCTTCAACCTCCAAAACATAATCTTATGTAAAGCCTGCTTTACTTAGGATACTGTATCTGAAATCTTCTTACACTCATGTACCAGTTTCCGTATATCATAACTGATTTATTTTCTTACTGGAAAAAAGATTCAGTACTGCAGATTTTGATAGTGGCTTGTGATTTCCATCTTGTGGATAAAAAGTAGCATGCAGAGAATACAGCAGTCTTTTTCTTGTAATGATTTTGATTAAAAAAACAGGAATATTTGGTTTCATGGAAAATCGAACAGTTGGAAGCCACAATGATGATTATTAGTTGGGGGTGCTGATTTTGAATATTCATAAGCTTTGAGAAAAAAAATCCTTTTAGCAGATTATAATGCTTCATTTGAAGGCAAGAAAAAAAATCTTGATAAACTTTGTACATTAAAGCCCTCCTATTCTACAACCTCTTACAATGTTAGACAATACAGTATCAGCAGTAGAGAGTTTCTGAGTTTTATAATCTCCCAGGATTTGAGATGGGCACCTAACAAAACCATAATTTAAAAGACACATCAAAGAATGTTCTTCCTGTGCCAACTCAGAAAGTGCAGATTGCCCCAGGAGCTGTTGATATAGTTTTACAGAGGAATTATTAAGTCTGTCCTTTACACTTTTATAACTATCTGGTTTGGTACAGCAACAGAACAGACAGATACAGACTTCAACAGATAGGACTGCAGGAAAAAAAACACTTGCAACCAACCTGACTTTCACTGAGGACCTGTATATACTGCATGCGTCAGAAAGTGGGATGAGAAAATATTTACCCCTCACATCCTGGACATAAAATATTTCAATTTCTCCTCTCAGGATGCCACTATAGAGCACTGCATACAACTAGAAACAGAGACACTTTTTAATCTTGTGCCATCACTCTGCTGAACACCTTATTGCCACAGTACTATATTATGTCTAAGTATATTTACCCATGCAGTTGGGCTGTATTAGTATTACTCTTCTCATCTTTTCTACTTTTCCATTAGTATCTTATAATTATATATTTTGATGTTAGTATGCACACTGAGAGGTTATGCACTGGAGACAAACTCCTTGTGTGTAAAATCACACTTGGCCAATTAAGAATATTCTATTCTATTCTATTCTATTCTATTCTATTCTATTCTATTCTATTCTATTCTATTCTATGCTATGCTATGCTATGCTATGCTATTCTACTCTACTCTACTCTACGCTACGCTACGCTACTCTACTCTACTCTACTCTACTCTACTCTACTCTACTCTACTCTACTCTACTCTACTGATACATTCTCCAGTATATATGTTTGGGTGTGTATGTTTTAAAACAACTACAGGAAATTAAATGAGTGAAAAGACTTACAGGCATTTATTCCTTCCCATTTTTAAATCACAATATATTTTTGGGGTAGGAGTGATATAAAAAGATTAAACATTTTAATGCGTTAGTTCTTCAAATACTCTTGCAAATGGCAATGCTTTTTATGCTGTCCACAAGTCTTAAAGTTGCCAAGGCTGGACACCCCTGATTTAGATAGTAAGTGGAGACCATCAGTGGAAAACCAAACCCCGGAGAAGCATTCAACAGGAACAGGAAAATTTCCCTCAGAGAAAAGAAAGACGGCCACTCCATTTTGTCTTCTGCTTCCTCCAAAGCTATTTCTGCAAGGTGCCATAGTATCACATAGCAATAGCAATAACAATAGACTTATATACCAAGTCAAGGTGCTTGTCTTCTCTAAGCAGTTTACAGAGTCAACATATTGTCTCCAACAATCTGGATCCTTATTTTACCGACCTCAGAAGGATGAAAGACTGAGTCAACCTTGGGCTGGTCAGAATTGAACTCCTGAAGTGAGCAGTGAGTTAGACCTGCAATACGGCATTCTAGCCACTGTGCCACCATGGCTCTTATGGTGCCATAAAGTATCAAGGCCCAACCCATCATGAAAATGGACTGAGGGAAAATATTCTGAATTATGTCCTCAATTCTTCTTTTCTTTTTCCTGTTTACGGATGTGCCTCTTGAAAAAGTACCGAAGGAACAAGCATGATTTCACAAGTAATCTTCAGTCAAGATCTTCTGAAAGAGAAAGAGTCTCTTATGAATGGATATTCACAAAAAGTAGCTTTCGTATAAACATTTCTATCTTCAGTCACACTTAATTTGAAAACAGCATTTGCAGACCTTACGTGCCCACAGAAAAGGTAAATGTTCTTGTTTTCCTTTTTGAAGGAGAATTCAGTGTGATATTTTTTTGTTAAAAGCTTTGAGAGGTGGATTAGATGAAGAGAGACAATGTTCTATTAAAGACTAGCCAGTTTCTCATGAACGATAATTCCCTAACCAGAGTGAAGTGTTCCTGAAGGCAGGTAGCAAAATAAAAAGGGCCACTTTCTGGATTTCATCATGTAATGTTACTTAATCTGTGGGATATGGAACATGCTAATTCTGTTGACCATGTTAAACAGGCAGAAATTCAGAATTCCTTTTGTTGCAGCAGAACCAACCAACCAACCAATACATAGAAATTTTGCCTAAGAGAATTATTGTCTAATGAAACAATTCATAAACTTGTAATCACAAATTATATATTACAGATAGCCTCACACGATACCTTTTTTTTGGTCATAATGTTGATCTAAATCAGGGATGTCAAACTCACATCAAACTTGCTTTACAGCACTCTTTAGGCAGTTTGTAATGTCAGCATATTGCCTCCAACAATCTGGGTCCTCAGTTTACCAATCTCAGAAGAATGGAAAGCTGAGTCAACACTGTGCTCCATCAGAATTGAACTGCAGATCTGGGTAGAGTCTATAATAGTACACTTTAACAAGTGTGCCACCAGGGCTCCTTGCCATGCTGAATAATAAAAAAACCTTTAAATATATATGATGACAATTACTAAAATCTATATTAGTTAGAAAAGAGAATCATATGCTAGGCCAATGTTTTTTTCTCAGTAGTTCAAATTTGGGATACTTTGATGAGGCATTGTTTTACTGCTTGACTATGTGTAAACTAACATCCTTTGGGATACTGATCCATCTTTTAGCTCTTTCAATCATCTAAAGTATTAATGTCTTTTCTTCATTAAATCCAGATGAATTATGACATATTGAGAAGATACATGAATAGATGTTACACATAAATCTGGGAAATACAATTTTGCTTTACTATACCATCAGCTTAATGTCGAATTTTAAAACTGGTAATTGCTAAAGAAATATTGATTGCCCTATATTTGTATAGACAGTAGATTCTCCTTTTAAAAAAATCCAAGGGTAGGAAGACTAGCCAGGAATATGAGTCATGCAAAGGTGAGTGGGACAGGATTTTCTAAATTTGGATTCATATCGGAGACTATGATGTGGTACAGGAGTGTAAATACAAGTCTGTGTTGAGAGGGCCATCATGTGGCAACTGAATAAAATATTCTTCTATAGAATCAAAGTTTAAGCTGTGTAATAGCCATAAGATTAACATCTCTTTGGGTACAGAACTTGAATGTGATAAGTTTCAAATAATTTGTTCTGTATATATGAAAAATAAAAGCTAAAACAATTGAAAAGATAATTAAAGGACATCAAGCAACTTTTAATGTAATAATTGCAAAATCCACTGAAGGAGTACATCTCACTCAGCTCTGAGGATTTTTATTTGAGGACTCACAGAAATGAACTGCAGGCTTATATTTATGTAAAGCATGTTGTTTGCATTTTATCTGTTCAGTAATTCTGAAGACTAGATTTATATGTAGAGAGGTGCATTATATACATTGCTTGCTGATCAATAATTGCCAAAAGAAAACATAGTAATTCAAAACAGTGGATTGTAAGATAAAAACACACCACATACTAGGTAACTTGATACATGATACAATAAAAGTAAAAAAATCAAAAACTCATTCCCTAAGAAAATGTGGCCATGGGATCAAGAAACTTCCAAAACTGGTTACCAAATTATAATAATATGATAACACTAGAAAAATATTGTATCCATGATTGAGGAATAACTGAAGAATAACCACATGGGGTAAATCTAATTTTATATACATTTAAATTTAAGTGTAAATGAAATGAAATTTTTGCTTGTTATCCAAGTTAAGGACCATGTTTGCCCTTTAATGATGTATGGGTAGACTGCATTCAATCAGTCAAAGATTAAGTGTGATCCCCAGACCACAAAGTGAGCAGCTTATAAATGAAAATGTGTGACTCATCGGACAAAAAAATTCTACTATGGCAGCAAAATGAATTTTGAGCATATACTGCTAAGTTTACCTATCCTATCCTCCGCAAGCTGCACTGGTTACTGATCGGTCTCCAGATACGCTTCAAAGTGCTAGTCGTAACTTATAAAGCCCTTCATGGTATTGGACCTGGGTACTTGAGAGACCGCCTGCTGCCAATTACCTCCCACAGACCCGTTAGATCGCACAGGGTCGGCCTCCTCCGGGTTCCGTCTACCAGCCAATGCCATCTGGCTACCACCCGGGGGAGGGCCTTCTCTGTTGCAGCTCTGGCCCTTTGGAATGAACTCCCCGCGGAGATTCGGACCCTCACCCCTCTCCAGGCCTTCCGGAAAGCCGTCAAAACCTGGCTGTGCCGGCAGGCCTGGGGTTGATGAGTTCCCCTCCCCTCTCGACTTGTATGGCCGTATGACTCTTGTGTATTTTAATTACGTGTATTGTGTTTGTATCCCCTTTCCCCTTTTGAGTTGTTCGCCGCCCTGAGTCCCTCCCGGAGAAGGGCGGCATACAAATAAATTAAATCTTAAATCTTAAATCTTACTTAAACATACTGAATCTATTGTGGAATTATTCTCCTTAGAGCCAGAAGATACATCAAGAGCTAATGAGGAAAGATTTACAGAAGATATCAAAGCTTAAAATGAGAAGTTTTATAACTATCATAGTTATTAAGCAATAGACAAACTTTTCTCTTAGAATCATAGTGGAGACATTTGCCTGGGACGGTATGAAGATTCCTTCCCCAGGAAAGAGAGATGGACTAGAAGACCCTCCAAGGTCCTTTTCCAATCCTATGATCCTTTGATTCCAAGGAAATGATCATACTACTCTTATTAAAGGTGTATCCTTTCAGGATTACTTTCCTCTTTTTTTTCCCCTTGATTATTCTCTGAGTGTATTTTATAGAAAACATGAAGCACACTGGATATCTTTCCCAGTGCACCATTTTTCAATACACACAAATGACCAGGAAAGAAAAGAGGAAGGATAGGAAGGCAGGAAGGCAGGGTATATAGAGAAACAAGGCTTTCTTTTCAGTATTGTCAATTGCCATTTTCTCTTGCAGTGCTAAAGATTCTGGGAAATGGTGTCTGCCTTTCTCTCAACAAGTCCTTGTTATTCCAAAGGGGTATAGTATATTTCTGCTGGATATGGATGATGAAATGTGTGATTTTTGAGCCCATGCAATTATGGTAAGAACCATTCTGGATGAGAAAAAAAATGGTTTGAGAAGGTAATTGCTGCAGATTGGAAAAATGACTGCCAAATTCACAATGCTAGATGAATAAAGGGTACAACTATTTTATACGAGTACACTTGTTCTTTCTCGGTGAAGAACAGCTACTTTGTTCTTTTCTGTACGCTGTTCCCTGTGTAAAATAAAGTAATCACTCTTGGAAAAGGATGTGTGATTATCCGAGCCGTGGATCAGAGATGTGTGATTCTTGACTGTTTTGGTGTATGTTCAAGGATCAGGAACACGTTGTCTCTTAATTATTACATTGGAGGGATAGGAGGCAGAAGTGGATGAATAAGCCTGAGAGCAGCACAAGGAAAGGAAAAGGAGATAGCTATTGGCCTTGTTCCATGAGGACTTTTAGACAAGTGAAAGCAGAAGAAATGCATCGTGTACCTGATAAAAATGATGCTGTTGTAGGAAAATATAAAAATGTAATATAATGGCCTCAATAGCACCAGTATGTACTGTGGCCTAACACCTTTCTTCTAAATGCTGTACATGTCATTCTCAATATCTGTTTACTGTACCCAGGAATGTATGACTGAATTTCTCCTGAATGTTATTTATATTATGGTTTTCTACTAAACTAACAGAGCAATTCCACAAACTAGATTACCAGAGAATGAGTGTGAGATAATCAGAGAAACTTTCTCAACTATCTTTTCCTGGATGATATTTGTGGAACTGGCTGTGTATTTTGAGGTTAAGAATGAAAAATGCATACACTGAACTGAAATCTCATGTCCTTTCACATGTTCCTGCCTGCTTGTTTTTCTTCCCTAATGTATTCTTTTTCAAAAGCTTCCTTTGTTTTAAGAGAAGGCAGTGTTGCCTTGGTAGCATTGTTAGACTGATATGAATATAAAATCCCTGTTGATTTGTGAAAAATAATCCAGGAATCAGTCCATAGAATTAAATTCCTCTCCCCCCCCTCTATTGTTGGATACTTGAAAAAAATGGACATTTTGAAGCTCCTTCCAATGCTTTGGTGTACGATGTTTTATGACTGAATTGTAAAGCAAATATTTTGAACCTGTAGTCATTTTGTGAAAATCCCCTTAGCATCCTATAGAATCTATCATCTATCATATAGAATCTATCATTTGTTGCTTTATCAGTCCACATCTTGGCCTGGACTACACTAATTCAGATTATAGACAACAAATTGGCATAATTAAATATTCTTCTATCTAAATTATATTCCATAGGAGAACATTCTGACCTATAAGTTTCCATCAATACTACTACTTTATGTGCTGATTATACAGCCTCACCAAATTTCTACCTCTATGAGAAGCTTCTGCAATATTCCAAGGTCCCTATCCACAACCTTTTAATTGGTCAATAAACCCCTGCTTTGTTATTTATTTTATTTGCTTTCTAGTGATACAGTCTTACTGAATATAACTGCCAATCAACCTATCAAGTCATTGCTATGTTAGTCTCAAATATATCTTTTTAGAGGATCACTGATGATCAAAAACATCTCATGCCACATCTCTCTCTCTCCCTTTCTCTCCATCCCTCCCTCCCCCCTCTCATTGGGAGACATTACAATGGTCTATCGTCTACCGTCTATTGTCTATCATCTATCTATTTTTCTCCACAAAGTTGCGCTCAGGTGATCAGCCTATCTTAAGGCCGTGGCAGATGCTAGTAGGAGAGGGAAGAGTTGTCCAGCTGCTTCTTTTCTGTTATGGGCTGAACACACTGAGAATTTCTCCTGACCTCTTTGGTCTTGCCAAGATATCTCTCCTTCAAGTAAGGAAAGGCAGGAAGGCAGGCTGCTAATAGTAGAGGCAGCATTGCTTCTACTATCATTCTATCGATAGCTGATTTGAGAATTGTAGTGGGAAAAGTTGTGTCACAGCAGTTAACAGAGGTGATGAAGAAGTCACTACATGGCTCTTCCTCTAGCTGTCCCTCTGGACTATGGGAATTATTGTTTGGTTGGGAAGCTAGTTAGCAAGAAATTACTTTGATTTTCATTCCAAATCAACTGATGGAAAAGTTGACTAAAAATAGAATTTACGACAAAGAGGCACAGAATGAAATCAATATGGATTTTGCAAAAAGAATTTATGCACTTCCAACCTTCAATTTAACTGAAATGGAGAGAAGTAAAAATGCTAGGTTTTTTAAAAAAAATATTTGGATTTCTTTTCCAGTAAAAAGAAATTCAATGAAAAACTCATGAAATATGTCATTTTAATTAACACACCGCTTTAATGAAACTTTAAGTAATTTCAACAGAGAGAAAATAAAGGAAATGAAAATATGGTTGGTTTTTTCATTAGCTTTTGGAGTGCAGTCCTTAATAAATGAGATGCTTATTTTGGATAAGATATGGCAAATTAAAATATTTAACTAACAGCAACATGCACATGTTGTAGTGCTTAGTTCAACTGAATTTACTATGTGATCCCCCCCCCAGCTTGATTGCAAATCAGGATATTTTTCTCCCAAGAAATCTTGTTGACCTGTTCTAACCTTTCTTTCTCACTACAAATTTATTTGCTACATATTTTCCAAAACAAACAACACTGTTTATATCAGTTGACCCTTAGAAATGTAAATAGTAAGACAAGTGGATGGAAGCATACTTCAAAGGCTCAAAGGGGAAGGGGGTTAGAGATGGTGGGCCCAAAGAATGAATAGAAATATTTTTTAAAAATCCTGGAAACTTTTGCAAACAGGATTGTAGATGGACAAACATTTCTGGAGAAAAGCACATACAAGAACCATAGAGTGGAAGGCAAACAAACCGCATCAGCTCTAACTAAACTAAGAGGGTCCAAGAGGGGCCAGCCAGGACAGGGTCAGGATCTCCAGGTGGAAACGACAAGGGAGAATTTTGGGCTGGACCTCAGGAGAAAGTGTGTATGAAGTGCAACAGGAAGTGGCACAACAGGCTGCCCTGCTTGCCAGCTCTGCCACGGGACCAGCCTCCTCCACTGAGAGCTGAGATGCCTTGGATCCTGGCCTGGGCCCTGGCAGGAAGCTGCCTCAGCCTGGCTGGGTTCTGAAGATGGATAAGAGAAGAAAGCAGCACACTGATTAAAGTGTATTTCTATTATCAAGACCATAATGTAATAAAGTATTTCAATCAAAATGTGAAGGACTGCAAAAGAAATCCCACAACAAATAGCAGACTGAGGTCTAAATCATACATTCAGTCAATTATAGGCTAACACTTGAAGAATTAGGGATGCAAGGTACTTTGGAGCTTTAGATGATGTAGTCTACCTGATATTTATGAGGAATAAGACTTTTTCGTAAAATTGACTGCTTTGTTAATATCTAAACCCAACTTTTGCTTTTCTTCTAGTATTCTATAGCATTATTGAAAATTATGGGTGCCAGCCTTTCTTCATTGCCAGTCTTTAATTTGATAGATCCTGTTATTTTATTTCAATGGAACTAAACAGAAATGAAGTATACTTCCACCGGCGTGTTTTGCAAAGATATAAAAGCAAAGCTGTTAAAAGCAGAAGAAAACCAAGGATGTTGTTAACTGAATATTAACTTACTTATTTTAAATGATTGGCTGTTTTAAAATTGCTCTTTCATATTAGGTATGTCCTAAGCAAGCTGGTTTCTTTATTGCTTTATTTTTAGGCATATGAAATAGCAATAGCACTTAGACTTATATACTGCTTCACAGTACTTTACAACCCTCTCTAAGTGGTTTACAGAGTCAGCATATTGTCCCTAACAAGCTGGGTCCTCATTTTACTGATCTCGGAACGATGGAAGGCTGAGTCAACCTTGAGCCTGGTGAGACTCGAACTGCCAAACTCCTGACAATCCGCAGTCAGCAGAAGTAGCCTGCAGTGCTGCATTCTAACCACTGTGCCACCACGGCTCTTGAAACGAATGTTGTTCTGTCCAATATTCCTGAACAAGAGGTGAAATCACCCATTCCGTGGGGCTAATCTTCCTCATCCACCTTCTTCATTTACCTCACAGAAACGTTAGGGAGGCCCATCTCACAACATTTCAGATCACTGATTCCTAAGAGGCTTGACCTCAGTGCTCCAATTTCAGAAGATGTATCTCACCCTGGTCTTAAAACCTGAATGAACAGATCGAGAAGGCTACAGTCATCTGTAAATTTATTAAAACAAACATTCCATTCAAATCAGCAGACATAGTTCAATGTCAATATACATCATGTTGCATGGTTGCTCTCAGCTCTGAGTGTTCCTTGCTTTTTTCAATGTCTTTTTCTCCACCACATTCTCCTTGATCTTATCTTAACTACAGTTTAAATGGCTGCCACATACCTTTGCTGGCTGGAAAACATCTAATGCAGTGATGGCGAACCTTTTTTGGCTTGCGTGCCAAAAGCAGGAGGAGCGCAGGGAGGTCATGCGTGATGTGCTACACCCATAATGCTATGTGCACTAACCCAGCATGCATGCGCACACAACCAGCGCTCCCCCCTCTTTTTGGCATGCTTTTTTCGCCCTCCCCAGGCTCCAGAGGCTTTATAGGAGTCTGGAGAGAGCGAAAACAGCCTCCTCCACCTGTGAAAAACCAGCCCTATGGCAAACTGGAAATTCAGGAACATTCTTCCAGTTTGCTTGTAGGGCCGGTTTTAGCCCTCCGGAGCCTTCAGGGGCCTTCAGGAGGCTTTGCTGAAGGCTCTGGAGGACAAAAACCGACTCTACAAGCAAATCAGAAGTGACTTCTGGTCACTTTTGGTTTGCCCATAGGGCCGGGTTTTTGTGCTCCGAAGGCTTCAAGGAAGCTCTACAGGGCGAAAAATGGTCTCAAAAGAAGGCATGTGCGTTGGCCAACTGACAATGCAACGCCTCGCGTGCCCTGACAAATGGCTCCGTGTGCCACCTGTGGCACGCGTGCCATAGATTTGCCATCACAGATCTAATGTTTTCAAATCAAGCAGTTTTGGGGAAAATAGGAGAAAGAAGCAGCATTCTGTATCTTTCCTAACTTGAATTACTTATAAAGTGATAAAAATGGGGTAAAAATATCTTTTTAAAAAGTGTTGAAGGAGCATCTTTGCTGTGTTTTGTAAAAATCAAAACAGGATCTATTTCCCAAAAGTAGCTGTTTACAATTTTAAATGATTTCTAAAAACACTTTTCTGTTTTTGTCATTTTATTTTTGTCACTATCCTTCAGTACACATTGTGAACTATATTGCTTATAAGGTTTCTAGAACTTTTATTCCAAACAGCAGTAATAGTGAAAATGGTTTAATAAAAATGAATATATCATATTTCAGGTATAAATGAGAGGTACAAGACAAAGCAAGGTAGAAAAGCCTTTGGCTACTATGGAGGGAGGGAGGGAGGAAAGGAAGGAAGGAAGGAAAGTTTACTGAAAAACTGTTATCTATCACTAAGAATAATATTTAATAAAAAGTTACACATACCCGTGCAAGAGGAAGAAAGTATATAGACAGCATATAATTAAAACAGACTACTTTTCAATTGTCCTTGCAATGCTACCAATGGCTTTTGAATTCTGAAACTACACAACCATTTTTGGGATATGTGCATATCAGAATGTATTATAAATGAATGACATTCAGTTTTTGCAGCTAGTAAGTCATGTTAAAGTACATATTACATTCAGATATGTTACAAAAATAGTAATTTGATAACAGCAACAGTTACAAATGATGTCAGGATGCCTTTTTGCCTGGAGCAATGCAGCAGGAAAATGCAATTCTCTTGATAGCAAATTATGCTTTATTTTCTATACAGATGCAGTTAGCAGATAGTTCTGGTTGAACATGACTCTTCAGAACTGAAACACAGATATCAGATATTCCTGGCAGTGAACCAATTTCTGAGTTTTGCTAAAAACTACCATGATAATTTCCCTTTAGTTAAGTATTGCATGCTGGAGACTTACTGTGACAATCAATTGTTTGTTTTGAATTAGCCTTTTATGAAAAAGTGAAAAAAAATAAGTTAGGCGACCCTAGCTGTGAACTTTAGATTTTATACTTTTTTATACTTGAAAAAAGTATTTTGTGCTTTAAAGAGCAGCATATTTGCTATTTCTGGATCCTTCAATGGATCATTTCCTCAGTGTTTCAAAAGAAACATGGCCTGGCTCTCCAGAATACTTCTGGATCCCTTCAATGGCTCCAGAAATATTCTGGAAGAGATGAACCATGTGTCAGCATTCCAAATAACATCCAAAATTAAATCAGAGTCTGAGGCAGAGCTTTCCACAAAGTTACAATTTATTAAGAGAGACATGTTGGTACATCTGTGGAAACCTGAATCTGAAAGCTTGCTGGGGTTTCCTACTCAGTTGAAAGTTCATGATCTTGCCCCCACACCCACAAGTCCATCACATGTTCCAATCTCCCACTGCCACTCTGGCAGTTCCACCCATCCAGTTCTGATCAGGCTCAGAGGTGTAGAGAACAAAAGATGACCTTGGGCTTCTAAAAAGATTTTTTTTATTTTGACAACACATGCTACTCTTTACTATTCCCTCTCCCAATTCCCCACTAATGAAACAGCATAGTAAAATAAGAGAGTGTGTGGCAGGCCAAAGATCCTAAAAGAAACCAGCTGTAGGCTTGACACCATGTTTCTCTTCAAAGACTGAGCAAATGTATACCCCCATGATACTGAGGGCTTAATACTCACTTGCTATATATAATTGTATGTTGTATAGGGTAAGAGATATTCCCATTAAAAAAGGCTTTAAAGTACAGGACTATTAATTTATTACAGTTGCATTGTTTAGATTTATTTGAATGTCCTAATCAGAATATTGCTTCCCAGTGATGGAAATTGATCCTGATTCACATACTAATGCCCCCTTGACAATTATAACGTTATAGCCCTTGAGAGGAGGTGGATATGTGTTGTTTAAGTGATTTATTTCAATAATAATAAAAAGGAAAGATAATATCAATATTAATTGACACCTTGGGTGCAATGCCAAAATGTCTGGAGCCCTACATGAACATCACTGACATTGACAAACTCACTATCAGTCAATAGCAAAAGCCAGCTTAAGTTAAAACCTTACGTTGTGTTTTTATCTTACATCCTGCAATGATATCTGTAACACCATCAAAAAAATCTGCCTCTCCCAGGCTCTTGGCAAGGATAAAAATGCTAAAGCCAATCTAAGCATCTGCGCAACCAGCGATAATAATAATATTCAAAACTCTTCCCCAAATGACTATTATTTGGAAACTGTAGCTTTGACTGAAAGACAGACCTCCCAATTCTATTTTGCTCTCCTTCCAGGATTCTTCCATATATGGAGAAAGGTAAATAAAGAAGCACATTTGTGTCTGAATGCAAAACCTGAATTTCACATTCATGCAACATTATCAATGTGATTTGATGGCGTTACTATCAAAGAATTTTTGGAAGCCGAACGTTGCTTTAGTGATATTCCTCAATATGACTTTGTTCATTTCTGTTCATGTATAAAACATTTCAGTTTGCTGGAACAAAATAGTCCATCAGATTTTTATTTTGTTTTCTATTTATACAGAAACCCCTTCCTCCCTCCAATAGTGAGATGCCTTAAAACTATGTAAAAATGCAAATTGTACAAAATTGCAATTAATAAGCACTCTTGATCATCTTTTTGTTAAAACAAAAACATTTTTCTTAAATGCCACAAAACGGAATCGGTCTTATTGTTCAGTAAAGATGTATAAATGCAGCATCTGCATTGCTAATTCTGGTTTAGTATCTGTATGGCTAAATAAAGCATTAAGAAGGAATGGGAGAAACAAGAGTAAAGGCAAGCAAATTTAAACAGTCTTTGCCTTTGATAATAAGTGACAGTGGGCAGGATTGTAGCAAGTCCCGAAAACTAGATTTTTGCAGCTCAGTTGCTTCTTCCTCTTAACAAGACATGCACAGATTATTAGGTCATTGTTGAAGGCTCAAAAGCCTGATAAAAACAAATCAGCTAACAACTTTATATCAGTGAAAAGCAGTCAGATATTATGAGTAATAAATGCAATTGCTCTAACCTGGGATCTCTCTAAACTAAGTAAAGTCTTTCAAATACTAAAAATAGTCTCTAGTCTCACAAGGGAGATTTTTCTAGCTCCATTTTCACTTGCAGTATAATAGATAAGTTGTTTTGAAGACTGATGATCCTTCGGATGACTCGTTTTCTTCTTTGGGAGAGAAATTTCCAATAATTTATGTTAATGAATAGCAGATGGAGAAGTTATTATCTTTAGAAAGACCATTCAATGCAGCAAGCTACATTTTCAGCAGACTTTTTTTAAAATTTGCAAATCAATGGCTGTTAACTATGAGAACTGTGACTGATGTTTTGAAGAAATCATTTTGCTGCGCAGAAAAGTAAACAACATTGTCTGAGAACTTTGTCCAGAACTTTGCTGACCACAATTTCTGTAACTCCTATGAGAAACCCATCCGTGATCAATTACCAGTTCAGATAAGCAGGAGAATCGACCTACTGTGACTTGGAATCCATCCAGTCTTCTTCTGATCCTACCGTTGCTAAGAGAATGGGGGCTATGGGTGGTAATAGGACACTGCCAGTGAATCAGGTTATGCTCTTTGTTTACCTGAACGGTATTAACAGAAGCCATTGGGAATCTTGCTGAGAGCTAACCTGCATTCTGAATCAATTTGGCAAAGTGAAACAACAATCTTTGGATCTGATTCTATTATTTCATTGCCCAGCATGTTTTATATACTATCCCAGAGATCTTATTTATATAGATATTCTGGGTGACATCACTCTGATCCTAGTTAGTAATGATATGAAAGTTGTAGAACTAATGGTTCCAAACCAATTCATATATAGTTTTCATGAGGTTTCCTGAAGGTGTGTGAGTGTATTTCGCATATATCATCTGGCTGCATGGTACAACTCTGATCAGGACTGGTAACCTAATCTATATGTTTTGTAACTTACTAAAATGCTAAATTGAGGTGGCCCTGGTAGCTATTTATGTGGGAAGGAAGGAAGGAAGGAAGGAAAGAAGGAAGGAAGGAAGGAAGGAAGGAAGGAAGGAAGGAAAAATATTACCTGGTAGAAAGGTGAAAAATCACAAATAGAATCACAAGTAAATTAACAGAGTTGGAAAGGGCCTTGGAGGTCTTAAAAGACCTCCAACCCCCTGTTTAGGCAGGAGGTCCTATACCATTTCAGGCAAATGGTTGTCCAATCTCTTCTTAAAAACTCCAGTGTTGGCGCATTCACAACTTCTGGAGGCAAATCGTTCCACTGATCAATTGTTCTTACTGTCAGGAAACTTCTCCTTAGTTCTAGATTGCTTCTCTCCTTGATTAGTTTCCACCCATTGTGTCCTGCCCTGCTTTGGAGAATAGATGTGAAGATGTTCAAATGCTAGTAGAAAGATTGTGACCATTATGTGGTCAATTGCAAAGAAGAAATGTTTGTCAAAAGAACTAAAAACAGCTGTATACAAGAGAGTGCTTTTGCCAACTTTGTTACATGGAAGTAAGCATTGGATGTTTCAGGAGAAATGTTGTGTAGTGCACAATGCTTTGGAAATGAGGCTTTCTTGGAAATGTGTCCTAAAACAAGACAAAATGTCTAAAAAGGGAAGGATACTGAGTGAATATGGGAAGAGTATGAAAGTATGAAACAAGCACATCAGTTTGGTTTGGATCTATATAGAGAATGAATGAAATGTGAACTTCAAAAGAAACATGAATATCTTCATATTTGTTGTGGCACTATTCGTGATCATTTGCATAATCACCACAATTTTCTAAGCTATAACAGGATTAGTGATGTTGATTATCTTTAGGTATCTATTATTCTTATCAAGGGTCATTTCTTTAGTATTCATAATGAACAGAATGTGAGAATTTGCCAAGCCCTCCTATTTAGATACTTTCGGAGATATATTACAGTCTAAATCAGGGCTGTTAAACTCCTGGCGACGCCCACACCCAGTTTAGCAAAGGGGAGAAAAGCCCCAATATGTCATGTGACGCCACCATGATGATGTGATTTTGACACCCCTGATTTAGATATTTACATCTAAAAACTGCCAAATAAACCCCACATTGTATATAGTTTTTAAAAAAATAACAGCCAGAAAGTTTAGCCTTTGTATTAAAAACTAAAACAAAGAAAGAAATTTGGAAATTTTGGTAAGTGTAGTTTCGGTTTCTACTATAGTAAGTTATATCAAATAGGAAGAGAGTCTTCTCTGCAGCTGCCCTTGCATTATGGATCATCCTGCCCCCAGAAGTGACATGAGCCCCCACTCTCCTGGCCTTCCACAAAGGGGTCAAAATTTGGCTTTGTAGACTTATGCGGGGAAACAGAAAACCATGCAACTGTAGGGCTGGCTGGTCCAATGGGAGTCACCAGTCCCCCCCCCCCCCACCTGTATTAACTAATGCTAAATAGTCATCTTGGGAATTTTTAGCTTTTTGCAATTTTACAATGTCATAATCTTATAAATATTTTTGAAAAATATTTTTTTCAATATATCAACTAAAGTGAGAATGGCTGCAAAATATTCTTTTCAAACTTCTTTTTGCATAAAGAGAGAGATGCCAAACAGGACTATTCATTAGTCACATTTCTATTAAAATGTTCCATAGAAGCTATGGGAAATTACAGAAATTGTGACTTTTGTCAGAAGAAAATTGAGCACTTTCTGTTATTCTGTTCTTTCAGTTATTGAACCTGTTGAATAGATTCCTAAAACACAAAGTAAACTAAAATGGTAACTTCACTTTGATGCTCAGAAGTAGGTGGTCTTGGTAAACCACTGTTAAAGTTGTTTGAGGCATCATTGAACTGAAATAGCATTTCATGGCTTTATTACATTTATATTATGTGTAAAGTAGATTATGCAAATATGATTAGTAAGTATTTATAAAGCTATACTTTTTAGATATTTTGGGAATCATGTATTTGAACTGTCCTTCTCTATGTCAAGGAGAAGGAAGAATCTGATGAGAGAGAATTTCTTAGTCCAGTTGGAGATGACAGATTAATTAAACCCTGTGACTTTTACTTTTCTAGGTGAACACATAGGAAGGATTGGATTCCAAATTTTGGTTTATGTCATCAGTTAAATTTGTTTCAGTATTCTTATCCAGGCATACACATCATCAAATAAATAATTTACTTGTCATGATGGACATTTGGGTAGTTAAAATGGCATAGAATTATTGAGATAACAACATTTAAAGCACCAGTGAAGAGCTCCAAAAGGTTTTCTCAAATTGTATAGAAAGCAACAAAATAGCAGGTGATAATAAATACAAAGGTTAAGTGACATGTCTTGAAACAAGAATCATATATAATAAGTTCTGCAATGTAAAGTGGTAAAATATTTTCTATATTCTACGTTAATATTAGGATTAAACTGAGCAGCACGGTTTGTACATTAAGAATGTTGGAAAAATGAATTGGAATGCCCTTTCTAATTTGTGTTAGTAGATATATTTATCAATGACACATATAAAAGATAAGGAGAAGGAGACAGAATATATTGTAATATCATGCAGCTTTTTTTTTTTTAATAGCACCGGTTCAAAATGGAAATGATGGAAAGCTATGACCCATCATTTTCTGTGACACTGAGAGATTGGAGGAATAATAAGGAGGTAGTCTGCTGTTGATGAAAGGCCTACCCTATTAAAAGGTCACATTCCTAATAGATTCCAGGTGGAATCCATCATTTTAATGCTCAAGCTTGCTTGAGTTTTTAAAATCTCTTATTTATAATGTTAATTTATTTATGCAAGATTGCTGACTTCATCGTTTCATTGCAATGGTCTCAGTGTTTTAACGTTGTATTTCACATCCTTTTCAGAATAAAAGAGTTTCACATCAGTGATTCTAGGACATGGCAGCTAATGAAAATACAGATGCAAAAAAGCTAGTCCAGGTTGCAAGCTATTTGTTAGAAATAGACTTCTCTGTAGTCAATTTCCTCCATAACATCTATACCAGGGGCTGGATCTGGCCCACGAGGTGCTTTGATCTGGCCCGCAGGGTCACCCTGGAAACAGAAAAAGACTGGCCCATGGTGCCTCTGCCAATGAAAATGGAGCTCAGGAGCTCCCGAGCTCCATTTTTCCTGGCAGAGGGTTGTAGGAGGCCATCGCAGCCAAAAATGGAGCCTGGGAGCCCATTTTTGCTGGCAGCCCATTCGGGCCTCCACAGGCAACCCTGACACGAATGATGTCAAGCTGGCCCTGCCCCCCCCCTCAAGGTCAAATACAACCCTGATGTGGTCCTACCTCCTTATTATTCCTCCAATCTCTCAGTGTCACAGAAAATGATGGGTCCTCAATGAAATAGAGTTTGACATCTATACTCCTTTCTCTCTAGATGATATTCAAGTAATAAAGTTCAAGAAGCATTTTAAACCATAACAACCATACCCAATATCATGCTGAATTGCTCAGTGAGCCATTATTTCTTGGGTGAATTTGTTTTACACAAACCATTAGTGTAATGTTATCAGAGATATTTTGAGGTTTTGAAGTTTTGAAGTTTTGAAATTTCCTGAGTGACATATTTATTTCTAGGATTTAAGTCACAATATTTATCTTTAAGACACCAAGGCAAAAATAGTCTGTACATTGTACACAGTACAGTTACTTAATAATAGTAACAGCAATAATAACAACAAAAAGGTTGTTTACTCAGGTTTGACTCTTGGATGGAGAATATGGACAAATTCTTGCTACCTTAATTTATGATGTACATCTTAACTAAGTCTGAAGACTTAGTCCAATGATAATCCAGAATACACTTCAAATCTATTTTATCTGTTGATGTTTTCTCCATTAACAATTTTTGCAAGTCTGATGCATTCACTTCACATACCCAGAGTGAGTTTCACACTCTGGGTATGTGATTTTTTGGTTGCAAACTATTTTCTTAACCTGCCTACCTAAGCTATGCATAACCAGGAAGAAACCAAATCATCTACTTAGGATATCTGAAATGACTTGGGTATTAATTCCCTCTTGTATATTATTTCTAATCTAACATTTACTTATTCATATCTCTGATTCATATATTTATGAACAGACAATTTATCTATCAAATAACTCACCAAGAGATCTGTTCATTCAATGAAGAAAAAGTAAATAATTAGTTGTTCCCCTAATCTAGAAAAGATTCATCTTGAAGAAGATATATAGAATTACAGTATTACTTGTTTGAACTCACAGCACAACCAGATCTGGGTTCTATTAGAAATCCAGTTCTCATAGAAACAGATGTTTCTATACCTTTCGGTATGGAATGTGTGTACACCCATAATATCCAGTGATCCAAATGCTGGAGAAATTCTGGCAACAAGGAACCTTGAAATCAGATGACTTTCCACCTGGCTCTGATTTACTTGATAAATTTTGGATTATGCTTTAACCTCAATGGTCCAGGCCACAGGCTGCCATAAAGGAAGTGTCTTACATTGAGGAAAGATCATTTCTCTCAAATCTTAGTAACAACTGAACAGGTTCTAAAACATTAACAAGCATGAATTTGCTTTAGGCCTAGGATTAGGTGGAATATGCTTTAAGACAAAAACGATTGAACCTGTGAAAATAGCTGGCCTTGCAACTAACTATGTAACTTGTTTAGGAGATAAATTGTAGTCTAAAATCTAATATAATGTTCTTTTCAAAAGAGTGCTGTATTTTAAAGTGCCATAGCAAATAGAAGTGGATGCTAGGTTTATCAGAGTAGTTTTAGACTATTTTAGAGCCGAGGTGGCGCAGTGGTTAAATGCAGCACTGCAGGCTACTTCAGCTGACTGCAGTTCTGCAGTTCGGCTGTTCAAATCTCACCGGCTCAGGGTTGACTCAGCCTTCCATTCTTCCGAGGTGGGTAAAATGAGGACCCGGATTGTTGGGGGAAATATGCTGACTCTGTAAACCGCTTAGAGAGGGCTGAAAGCCCTATGAAGCGATATATAAGTCTAACTGCTATTGCTATTGCTATTTCATTAAAAGTGCATGCGGGGGTGGTGACGGGAGAGGTTTGCCCTGTTGTTGTGTGTGGAGAAGGAAATTGAGGTGTCCCATATGTTACTGTATTTACTGTATTATTTTATACCCTTCAGTCTGGCATAGTGGTTAAGGCATCAGAGTGGAAACTGGGAGACCATGACTTCTAATTCTATCTTAGGACTTAGGCACAAATGAAGCTGGGTAACTTTCAGCCAGTTATTTTATAAGGAAGCAGTGGTCAACCACTTCTGAAAAACCTTGCCAAGAAAACTGCAAGGACTTTTTAAAGAACTGGACACGGTTGAACAGAAGATCTATCTTTCTATCTTTTTACCTCCCTATCTCTCTCGTATTTTTATTGATCTCTTGCAGTGGAAGTCCCTTAAAAATAAGAGGAAAAGATTTTCTACAAACCTTAAACCTTAGTGTGTATGTTAGCATCTAGTCTAGACCGGTTACGTTTGAATTTATGGAGTGGATATTAAATGGTCCTGCTTATTACTTGGGAAACACACAACTAAAATTCATTGTCTCCCTCTGCTGTCCAATACAACTTTACTTATATTCTGGATATATGAGAGAAAAAATTCACAGGTCTATACTTATTTCAAAGATTCAAAGCTTCAAAGCTGTACTCGCGCTCTTAAAGGATATTACTCTTTCCAGAATCATATTCTTATTGATATTAAACCAAAACTGAGTATTTGTAGAGCAAATTCACATCAAATGTGTAAGTATTCCCCTCATTTTATACAGTCAGGCAATTAAAAAATACTGCCATAAGATCAGCAAATATATATATAAAATTAAGATAATTATAACTATACTATTTTAAAAATACCTTTAAACCATTCATCAGTTAAATCACACATTTTACTGTGTGACATTGTGTACACAGAGATGTGACAATAAAGTATCTTATCTTAAAAAATGGAATATTCCAATTCTATATTCCAGATTTTTTGTAACTAACTAATATGAACTCTTATAGAATATTTTTTGGTTTAATAATACTATAGCTTTGGAATTTTGGAAACATATTTCAAGACTGTGAACAATTCCAGAATTAAATGCTGTGGGTTAAAGTACAAAATCAGAAGATAGCTTAATTGACTACAATGCTACTCTAACTGAAATAATTTAAAAACACAATAAGCCACGAACTGCTCAGAAATAGCAATGCTTTTATTTGTGGGATTTAGTCTGGTTATATGGCCTGGGCGCCTCCTTGTGGTGATCACTGGATAGAATACATAGTCTTAGGTCTGGGTTTTTTGAATTACACCTGAACTAAGATTCTCAACTCCTTCTGTTGTGCCAACCAACAGAAGGGAGTTCTTTCTGTTGATTTCCAAAGAAACAAAGACTGAAATGTGCTAGTCCTTCTGGAATCCTGGACAGTGGTGGGTTGCAGGCGGTATGCCCCAGTATGGCCGTTCCTGTACGATGCTCCGGAGGGCCCACTCGCCTGCCCAAGCTCCTTACGGGTCTTTTAAGTCTTCGGCGCACAATACATACAGGACCTGCGCAATGCTCCGCTGAGCAGCTGGAGCATTGTGGAGGCTCGCGGAGGCACTAAGACGCATGCACGCGCTGTGCGCATCCATGTGGATGCCACTAGGCTCGTTCCAACCATACCGGTTGGAACAGGATCCAGAACCCACCACTGATACAAGACTACAGCAGAGATGGAAACAAAGCATGAATGACCTGTATCCTAGCTATAAAACTGCTTCTAGTCAACTTTGCTGCTTTGCTGGTGTACAATTCCCATCTAAGTGTAGTTTTAGTATACATAAATTTCACCACCATCCCAAGGAACTGGATGCCTAATAAGTCACAGCTCTTGTATCAAAAAGACAGAACTAGTATCAAGAAATTGATGAAGCATTAATGAGACACGTAAATCAACTTTGGCATGAAGGGGATGCTTCCCAATGGATATGTTCCCTGGACTCTCTACAGAAGCCATCGAGAAAAGTATTTCATATTTCAAATTTCCTCCTTCAGTACAAGCTTTGGAAATCTCAGAACTGCCTTGTCAATGGACCACACATACCTGGCCCCACACCTCTAACTGGAGAAATACAGTATTATATGATGCTATTAAACATTTTCAGGGGCCTAAATCAGGAGCAAAAACTCAGTATTGCGCCATGTATTCTTGCAAACTTACCCCACAGTAAGGTACAGAGTTTCAGAAATATCATATCAAGCAATTTCCCTATAAATGGAAGCTGACCATTATATGACATCACACCACCTAATTAGACATTGGTCTTATGAACTAATATAAAAGGCAAACTATGCAATCATATAGCATCTGAATAAAATCCAATAAAAAGATGATATCCATTCTATTGCAGAAATTGAAAAAAATTATTTCTGATTTCTGCATGTTTTGGATCTCAGAACATTGCACACTGTTCAAATTGACACTGCTTGGGTGTGTCTGTTCTAGCATTCCAAAACACTCAAACCTGTTCTACTTTTTATGTTTTGTGTTACTTCTCAACTGTTAATAGTTTAGGCTTATATTGCAGGATTTATGTCAAGCTATGTGTTATAAAATGCATATACTAAAGGGTGAGAGATTGACAAGGAGAGAGGAAAAGGGAATGGGGGAGACATTTTTTCTGGAAAGAAAGGTGTTGGTTGACTTTGGGATCCTCCACCTACCACTTCCTTTGTTTTGAGCAGGTATTGACACACAATACAGTCCCCAACAAATAAACCAGGGGTGGTATTCAGCAGGTTCTGACCAGTTCTGGAGAACCAGTAGTGGATATTTTGAGTAGTTTGGAGAACTGGTAAATACCACCTCTGACTGGTCCCACCCTCACCTATTCTCTGCCTCTCGAGTCCCAGCTGATTGGGAGGGAATGGGGATTTTGCAGTAACCTTCCCCTGCAGTTGGGAGGAAATGGAGATTTTGCAGTATCATTCCACGCTCACCAAGCCACGCCCACAGAACCGGTAGTAAAAAATTTGAATCCCACCTCTGAGATACACCATACAAAACTTCACAGGAAAAAAGAAAGTTCATGTTTGATCTTATGCTGTGGAAAAATAGGAACCATGAAGCAATCTCTAAAGTATAGAGAAGAGAACAGCAAGCATAGACCACTAAATTTGTATGTTTTTAATGTGGGATCTTGAAAATCTTTATTTCTTTTTCAAAACAACTCTATTCCCTATTACAGGGGTCCCCAAACTTGGCAAGTTTAAGACTTGTGGACTTCAACCCCCAGAATTCTCCAGCCAGCATAATTCTGGGAGTTGAAGTCCACAAGTCTTGCCAAGTTTGAAGATCTCTGCCCTATTAGAACGGAAAGTAAGCTATATCCTACCAAAGTTCTCTGGTTAAGGAATACCTTTCTCTAAGTGACATGGTTTGCTGGCAAAACATCATGGTTCAAAATTTAATGTTTCTGAAGTGAAAAATATTGGAGAGAATATGTGTCAAATTACTTGAAATGCTTATAAACCGGTATCTCAACTATCAAAGGTTGAACTAAACAAAAAGGCCACTAGATGGCATGGAAGTCTCATGATTCAGTATTGCCTAGCTTCAGCTGATTTTATTCAATGCACTGGTGCTTTGAAAAGTGATAGCAAGTTGGATATTGCAAAATATCCTTGTCAACCAGTTCCCTGAGAGGTGCATTTGCTAGCAAAAGGCTAGACAGCCATCTGCATAGGATACTTTAATTAGGTAATTCTCACACTGAGCAAGGGGTTTGACTTGATAGCTTCAACAACCACATTCAACTCTATAGTTCTGTGATATTCCTCTTTCACATAGCCAGCCAAATACTGCACATGACCGTGTTACAACATCAAAGTCAGTTCAAAGTGAAGTAGCTGAATTGTTTATGTTTTAATTTTTTTTAAACTGGTGTTATACTTTATAAGCTGCCCAGACTCCACTGGTACATTCAATTTAAATATTACTACTACTAATACTACTAATAACTTGTGTTATACATTTTCTCTGGATATAAAAATGGCTACACATTTAAAAATTCTTAGACTTTCTCAATATCGGTGACATTTAACATTAACCTAGACAAATATTTTATTGGCTCTGTCGCTATAAGGAAGATTTCAGTGTATCCCCTTTGCTTCACATCCATGATGCCATAAGATGAGTGAATCTGTTTAAACAGACCTTATATTAGCCTGCATATTTTGTTTAAATGTCAGATTGAAATCTTTGGTAGCTGCCAGGTAATCATTCTTAGTTAAGAATGATTCTTAATTAATTGGCTATGGAGGCTTGCAAAAAGATTGAGAAACTATTGTTTAGTCAATATGTTCAATGAATCTAGAGCGAAAACTAAAACAGGTTGCCCTTTATCTTCTCAAAGAACCCAAAATTTCAAAAGGATCATTTAGGTCATGAAATCCAATCAGCTTCAGGAATTTAAATTAAGGCAACTCAACAAATAATAGTCTTCCTTCACTCAAAGGTTTTTAATGAAAGTGACCATATACTTGCCCACATTCTGGAACATTGAGCCCAGCTTTCATCTGATTTTAAAAATTCCACTGTTTGACTAATTTTTGGTATGCTAGAATGCCCCCAATCCCATATTTCACTGTCTTATTTATTTGCTTTAGTTATTTACTGCCAAATTCTTTATGGGCTCACAGCAGTGTTATTCAATACTGAATTCATTTCACCCGTTGATCCCTCTTAAAGAAACCTTTTCTAGAGTTGCACAATAGCTTCATAGTCTCATAGAGTTTGAGATAAGGAAGTCCTAGGCTGCCTACATTCCGATCTAAGCGTAGTACACAAAATTATCTGGTATAACATGCTACCTGTAAATGACTACTTCACCTTCAACTGCATGGGCAAATACATGGGCAAACAATAGATACAAACTCAAAGTATACCGCTCCAAACTCGATTGCAGAAAATATGACTTTACAATAGAGTGGTCAATGCCTGGAACATTCTACCTGATTCCGTTGTTAGTTCCTCAATCCCTCATAGCTTTAACCTTAAACTGTCCTTTGTGGACCTCACACATTTCCCCAAAAGTTTGTAAAGAAGGCATGTATATGCGCACCAGCATGCCTACCATCCCTGTCCTACTGTCCCCATTGATATGTACACATTTTATGTGGTTATGGCCATGTTATACTTATTTATATCCCTTTTTTGTACCAATTTCATGCGATAATGTACAGGGCTATACTAATACCTGTTATCTTGGACATGTTGACAAAATAAATAAATGAATGAATGAATGAATGAATAAATAAATAAATAAATACCCTTTCCCCACGTCTTGGAGACAATATTTGCCTCATCAGTTCTCTAAGACTTCCCAACATGAATGCATCGGCATTTGGCCAGTCAATCACCAAGTTCTTTCAGCATCCTAAGATGCAATTCCGCTGGCCTAGAAGGTGCGAACTAATTCAAAATAAACAGATGGCCACATTTTACAGTTCTCCACAAGACACCTATCTTCTTGTTGAGGGAAATTGAAACAAACAGGAGTAGCTCTTCCTTTTCTTCCTTCTTTTTGCTATTTGTCATTTTCCTGGATCAGCTGGTTCTTTCCTGTTTTCATTTTGAACATACTTAAAGATGCCTCTAGTTGTTGTTCTGAGCATCCATCATCAATATGAGCTTTAGCTATTCTGACATTATCTTCACAATTATGGACTAGTTAGGGATGCGGTGGCTCAATGGCTAAGACGCTGAGCTTGTCAATCAGAAAGGTCGGCAGTTCGGCGGTTCAAATCCCTAGCGCCATGTAACAGAGTGAGCTCCCATTACTTGTCCCAGCTTCTGCCAACCTAGCAGTTTGAAAGCATGAAATAATGCAAGTAGAAAAATAGGAACCACCTTTGGTGGGAAGGTAACAGCATTCTGTGCACCTTTGGCATTTAGTCATGCCAGTCACCTGACCATGGAGATGTCTTCAGACAGTGCTGGTTCATTGGCTTTGAAACGGAGATGAGCACTGCACCCTAGAGTCGGGAACAACTAGCACATATGTGGAGTGGGGAAGAAGAACCTTTACCTTTACTAGTTAGTGTTTTCTCTTAGTGTCTTTGCCTCTTCCACTTCCCATATGTGTCTTGTCTTGTTTTCAAATCTTCACTGAAACTGTTGTTAGATAGTCACTACCTTTCTATGTTTCTGTTACTTCCAGTTTTTGGACTCAGGCCAGGGGTGGGTTTCAACCGGTTCGTGGTGGTCCCTGCGAACCGGTTGGTCGGCGAACCCAGAAGTAAGTAACTTCCGGGAACGGCGAAGGGCCCACGCGCCCGCCCGCGCTCCTTACCCAGTTTTGACGAGTTCTGCGCTTCCACACATGCGCAGGACGCATACAGTGCCTGCGCGATCCTCCAGGAGCAGCTGGAGCATCGCACAGACGCTAGTATGCATGCGTGCGCTGCACGCGTGCATGAGGACACCGCCGGCCCCATTCCAACCGAACCGGTTGGAACGGGGCGAGAAACCCACCCCTGACTCAGACATTCCCAAACTAAGCACAGCTGGTACCCTCTGCCATCCTCTGAAGGAGAAAGTTGCTAGCAACACCAAATGGGAATGTATAATTTTAGCAAGGATTGTTTACCGCTAAATGCTGACATAGTTAAATATCTACTTTTTAAAAGTATCTTGTTGGATGGATGGATATTAGTGTAGGAAGTTAACATCCACCCCTCTCCTAGGATATTTTAGGAAATATTAAAAGGGGAGAATATTTCCCCTAAAAGTGAGGCAGAAACTCAGCCCCCTCTTTTCTAAAATGGGCCATTAAGGCCTGGGCCAGTCTATTCTACATAACAAAGCTCCACCTCCTTCAGGCAAAGCCATAGTAGGAATTGCCCAAAGCTCTTTCATTACATCATCACCTAGCAAGAGTCAACCAAGCCTGGGGCTCAAAAGACAACCTACAAAGTTACCCCTGGATAACCCCATGGGAGTCGGACAACCAATCAGAACGCAACCTCAAATTCAAAGCCCAACAGAGAGCATAAAGCCCAGGCACTTTCAGCATATCTTTCTTTTTTTGCCCAGGACCTCAAACCATGTCATCCTCTTTATCAATAAACTTTTTTTCCAAGCAACTTCTATGAATCTAGTTTCTTTTCCCCCACTTGGAACTGAACCCGGAAGGGTATTTCTTCCAACGTTAGCATACAACTGAATTATTTTTGTTTTGTCATGTCTTTTTTCCACCTAAATATGTGCTATTTACAAGATTACAGAAGTCAGCCATTTGGATTCCTGTGTGCTTAATCTACAATGAAATTTCTTTTTTATATCCTATATTTCTAAACACATTCCATTCTTCAGTATATGAGTCATTAAATTGTATTTGCTCTCCTGTATTAATGGTCAGGACTGGAATTGTTTATTTTTCAGGATATTATGGTAAAAACAGTGAAGGGATTGGATATTATGAGCCAATGTTCTGATTCATTATTAAATCATTTTATAGACTCATTAATCTAATGATTAATCTAATGTTTTCATAACATGACTAATTTTGCGATAATTTTTTTTTGCAAACCATATACAGACTCTTTGTATCTCTTTGTCAGTTTACATGACAATCAAATGCTCCAAGCAGAATAGAGGGTGCTGAGCCTGCAATAATCACAGTGCAGGCAAAAGAATCTGGTTGTGTTAATGTTAGCTGAGAGAAAGTAATATCAGAAAACAGGATGAGCTGTTATTAGATTCAAATGTGACAGAGTGAATTTAAAGGGAAAGTTTAAGAAAATAAACCACAGACATATGGCTTTATGACAAAAATATGATATGAAAATATTTAAATATAAAAATATGGTACGCACACACACACACACACACACACACACACACCACCACCACCACCAAAACCAGTATGAGTTGGTCCTATCAACCATCAATATGTAAATTGGTAAATTACCTAAAAGTAATAAGATAAACTGTTCAGTTATTATAGTTTAAAGTTGACTTTTAGTAATGTATCAGCAATATTTTCCAACTACTTTATTATTTATTTATTTGATTTTTTAAAAATAAAAATTTAGATTTTTTAATCCCAACTTTATTATTTTATAAGGTAGAGAACATATATAGTTTTCCTTCCTCCCATAATTTCCCCTACAACAAGAATCCTGGGAGGTGAGTTGGGCTGAGAGAGCTGAGAGAAATGTAAAGTTTAAATGGTAGACATGGGATTCAACCAATGTTTGTATAGCATTATTAAGAAAAAAAAATTCAATGTATTGATGATTCCAACTATCCAGTGTAAATTATAACTTTGGGGAAAGATATGTTTTCCATATTCTATGTGTGTGTGTCCTTTGTATTACTAGAATTTAAAATGTCTGCTTTCCTCGCCAGTAGCCTTGGTGCGGTGTATTCTGTTTCTGAATAGACGCTCTCATGACTGAACTGTAAATGAATACAAATTGTGTCTTTAATAGCTGAGAGAGATGGGGGGAGAGGGGGAGAGAGTAGGTAAGAAAGCAAGCAAGCAAGCAAGTAGCTTCTTTAAAATGGAAGTAATACAGTATACAACATACCTAATCTCTGTCATAAATGAAATCAAAGAAAAGTGAATTGTCCTGCTCTTCCCCCTCCTTCCCTGAAGGGAGTCTTATTATATTTGAAACCACTTTGGAAGCAAAACTTTGCTTGACTTGGAATGAATCATCACTATGCTCTGTGCCACTAAAGATAAAAAGCAAGCAACTTCTCTATCCTTATTTCTTTTCAACATGTTGGATGTCAGTTCTCTTCTGGAACTAGTGGGCTGCAGCTGAGAGTACCAGATTACATTCAATTCAAATGTACCGGTTTAGTCTTTGAATGCACTGTATAGCTGGATACAGGTTCTTCTTGATGTTGGGGGAAAAAAAAGAATTGACTTGTTCTCTCTCTTCTTTTTAATGGCAACTGGGAAAAAAATAAAATCAAACAGAGAATATTTTTCTACCTCACGATCACATTTCACTTGCCTTTATGTTATGCTGTTTGGTGGGAGATGAAGAAACTTGTGGCCCATTTCTAAATTACAAAGGAAGAAAGCTTTGAAAGTTACAGCACTATGCAAAAGAAAAAAAAGAGGAAAAAAGAATTAGAGACCTTCAGTTGATGTGAAACAGGGCATGGCATCAATTGAACATGAGTTTTAGGTAAGGAAGAAGATACACACTTTCATTAAAAGAGCTGTGTTCCAGGAGGAACTGAACTTTTCACGATGAAATTGAAGATGCTCAGTATATTTTTTGAGTCATAGCTGGGGTCAACATGTGTTACCATGGCATAACTCCAGGCAGTCTGAAAACTGTCTAAAAATATACCTGGTTTAATTATATCTATCCTTTTTATGACTGGATTCCTCTGAGGAGAATAGCAAGGACTGGAAGATGTTACAATGATCAAATGACATATGCATTTGCAATTTTAACAAGAAGCTGTGTGTTCAAGAAGCCGATGCAACAGAAATATTGAAATAAGGATAATTCTGGTATCTCTGCTGTTCAGTTTAATCAAAGCCTGGTACCGAATATCCAATGAGCAGCAGGACTCTAAGAAGTAATTCTTCTCCCTTCTTTTGCAAATTCAATTAAAAGAAAATAAAACCTTTAACTGTGAACAAATAAAATAGCTTTACTACTTGCATTAGAGAAATGCAAGAGAGATAGATGAGCAGTATCACACAGGTACAAGGATAAATTTAACAGCGCTGAGCTCTTGAATGCATTGGGATGAATCCTGATTTTCTGGTAAAGAGGATTCATTGAAAACCTAGCAGTCTGTATTTACTGCCCGTTTTAAAGGTACAGTACATATCTAACCATAACCATAAGGACATGCGGTGGCCTAGTGGTTAAGATGCTGGGTTTGCTGACCTAAATGTTGGTGGTTTGAGACCCAAATACCACATGATGGAGTGAGCTCCAGTTCTTACCCCATTTCTTGCCAACCTAGCAGTTTGAAAGCATGCAAATGTGAGTAGATAAATAGGTACAACTTTGATAGGAAGGTAACAGTGTTCAGGGAGCCTCAGTGTTTAGTCATGCCGGCCACATGACCATGGAAGCATTTTCAGACAATGCTGGTTTCCTCAGCTAGGAAACGGAGATCAACACCACTCGCTAGAGAAAACCTTTACTTTTACCACACCAGTTCTCTTCTTCTCTCTTTGCAATTGGATCAGTCTGATGAAGCCATTTTTCTTCTTCTTCTATTCTTCCTGACTGCTATTTCTTTCTTCTGGGCTGGATGTCCTCTCTGATCTAATCTGCTTCTCTCCCTGGATTTTCAAAGCGGAGTCCTTTCTCACTGATTCACCGGGCAACTTTCTCACATATGAAACTTCCAGGATCTCTCTCCTTTTTTTTTTTGACAAAGCTCTATAAACCTAGTCTCTCCAAGTTCTCATTCTTCCTTATTGGTTTCAGGAAGTGGGACGTCTGACTGGTCAACCAAGAAAAGCTTCCTGTTTTCTGCCTTTTATCTCTTGCTTAGCATAAGTAGCCTTTATTTCTTTAAAACTTCATCTTTTATTTCCTTATTTCTCAGTCCATCTCTCTCTAGGCTAGTGGTTTCCAACGTGGGTCCCACACTAAACAGGAGGGCAATTTGATTTTTAACGAGAGCAATTTGAACCTTGTTTGAACCAAGTTAATGGCCTTTTAGGTTTCCTTCGCAGGAGTAGAGTTCACTATTTGAATAAAGTAAGAATTATATGCTACAAGGGGGGGGGGGGCATCAGGATTTTAAAGGTGCTTAGGTGGGTCATGGCTAAAAAAAGGTTCGGAACTACTGCTCTAGGCTAATCTTTTCCTTCTTTTTCCTAATCTTGCTCTAGGCTAAACTTACTCTTTTTTCTCTTCTTTCTCTCTGGTTATGGCTCTTTTGCCCCCCCCTCCCTTGGACCACAATTTGTAATACATTTTCTAACTCTCCCAAGTGTTGTTTCTGGCTTCCGGCGTCTTGAAACCACACACATTATATCCACAAGTCCCTACTTCTAATTTACTTCACTGGCCCTAAGCCATCTAGCAGCAGTCATTTTATCTCTCTCTTAATTGTCGCTTAATTACTTTTTCTCCCAAGGTTCTTATTCCTCGATTTTGACTTATTTTAGTTTTCTGACTTATTCTGGCCAACTTCTACCAACTTGCACCAATCATTTACTCCAGTAATTATTTCTCAAACTTATGGCAAGCAACAGGGTTGCATATATCATAGGGGTATTCTCAATATAATTATTACACAAAATTGGAGGAATAGAATTTTTGTAACATTTCCTTCTTGATCCACATTCTCAGCTCATTGAAACCTTTTCTGAGGCTTCAGTCTCACATTTGCTTATAGACAAAATCTTCTTCAAGTCAAACTCACTTCTTAGTGACTTCCTGGAAACATGGAGAAGTAGTTTAGTGCTGTATTCACTGAAAAAAATAGTCCTTATATTTCCAGATTATAGACTGGTATTGTTTGAAAGTTCCTCATCAACACACTGTTGTGGCCTGACCTGCGTAATTCTGAACTCAGACAAGGTAAGTTGGATGCTACAGATTCTGTATCTATATGCTTATTTGTGGTTAAATGCAATGGAATGTTCTAGTTATGAAATAGGTTCATTGGCCATATAATCACTACTGGTCATTGGAAGACAATCTAGATCAGGGGTGTCAAAGGTGATTTAATTGATGACAACATCAGGGTTGTGTTTAACCTCAGGGGATGGGGTGGGCGTGTCAAGGTGGGCAAGGCCAGCTTAATGTCACTTGTGTTTGTGCCTGTGGTAGCCTGAATCAATGTTCCCTCTAATTTTTTTTCAGTGTGAGCGGAAAAGTATAGTGTTTGAGCGGCACATTTTCATGCCTGAGCACCTGAATTTTTTTCACAGATGTCACCTAAGACAACAACGAAATCAGTATTATTTGAAACTCAAAGTTATGTTTATTCAAGGTACCCGCTTAATTAAAAGTGTTATATAATATCAGTATCACTTAACAACGGTCCTGCTTAGCAACCAAAATGTTGGCTCAGAAACTCTGGCATTGAAGCGTGCAAGTCTTAAAGCTGTCAAGTTACAAGACCCTCGCACCCCTAACCCTTTAGGAAAAAAAACCCAGGGGTCTTCAAACCTGACAGCTTTAAGCCTTGTGGACTTCAACTCCCAGAATTCCTCCTCCAGTCATGTTGCAGCAACGTCATCTGCGTGGATCTGCTCCATCTTCGGTTTTTTCACAGGAGGCAGGGCTGCTGCTGAAGATGCCAACGAGCTCCCGCCGCCACTAGAATATGCATTTGTTTAGCATGACATAGAATAGTCTTTCAACCAGAAGTATGGAATAAAAGAGAGACTGATAAATATTAAAAAAAATAAAACCAAAAAGCAGCTATTTATTTGAGTTCTAGATAAACATTTAGTTCAGAAGAGATTAGAATAGAACAGAGAAAGAATAGAATATAGAGAATACAATAGAAATAGAATTGGAAGGGACCTTGGAGGTCTTCTAGTCCAACTCCCTGCTTAGGCAGGAAACCCTACACCACTTAAGACAAATGGCTATCCCACATCTTCTTAAAGACTTCCAGTGTTGGGGCATTCACAACTTCTGGAGGCAAGTTGGTCCATTGGTTAATTGTTCTCACTGTCAGGAAATTTATCCTTAGTTCTAGGTTGCTTCTCTCCTTGATTAGTTTCCATCCATTGCTTCTTGTCCAGCCTTCAGGTGCCTTGGAGAATAGTTTGACTCCCTCTTCTTTGGAGCAACCCTGGGCCCTGAGATATTGGAAGACTGCTATCATGTCTCCCCTAGTCCTTCTTTTCATCAAACTGGACATACCCAGTTCCTACAACCGTTCTTTATATGTCAATATCATTTAGACAAAGTTGATCCCCTTATTCTCCACTCCAGAACCTTGGAGTTTGAAGTTCTTTGGTTCTCTTCTCCCACCCTCTGTGTTCCCACGAGGGGATTAGCATCATAGCTCAACTGCCCCCCTCCCACCCATAAAGACCAGGAGAGCATCGCTGCGCATAGCCAAATGCTACCATAGCAACTATGGCGTTGTCTGATGTCTTTCTTGCACGCTAAGATGGACTGACGGGGTGAAGCATAGCTTGCATTGTCCCTAGTGCGGATTCTTTTCCCAGCCTTGGTCACTTTACGAGGGGTGGACTTCAGTTCCCAGAATTCTTCAGCCAGGGAAATTCTGGGAGCTGAAGTCCTCTGTCCCTCCCTTATTCCTGTTTCCTTTTCCTTCATTATATTCAACTGTTTCAATATTAAGTGTAATTCTTCCTTCCTAACATTTTTCCATTTTTTTCCTTATATTCTTTTCCATTTCAACATTGTCTTTGTTCCTTCCATTCTTTCTTCCTTCTTTCAATCCTTCCAATATTTTTTCCTTCATTCCCTTGTCTGTTTCAATATTAAGTACATTTCTTCCTTTCTTCCTATACTTTTTTCCATTTTCTTCCTTATATTCTTTTCCATTTCAACATTGTCTTCCTTTTTTCCTTCCTTCCTTCCTATACGTCTTTCCATTTTCTTCCTTATATTATCTTTTCTGTTTCAACAGTCTTTGTTTCTTTCTTTCTTCCTTCCTTCCTTCCCTTCCTATACTTCTTCTTTCATTCATTATATTTTCTTTTCCATTTCAATATTAAGTGTAATTCTTTGTTCCTCCTTCCTTCTTTCAATCCTTCCAATACTTTTTCCTTCATTCTCTTTTCCTTCAATATTAAGTGCAATTCCTTCCTTCCTTCCTTCCTAAGTTATTTCCATTTTCTTCCTTATATAATATTTTCTGTTTCAACATAAAGTGCCTTCCTTCCTTCCCTCCCTCCCATCCCTTTCTTTATGTTTTCTTCATGCTTTCTTTTCTTTTTCCTCTGCTCTTTTTAAATCCCCCCCCTTCTTCTCCTCCTCTACATTTAGGTTGGATTAGTTTGTACAACGGTCATCAAACTTCTGAAGTAAAAATAAATAAATAAATCATATTTAAGAAGAAGAAGAAAAAGGAAGATGTTTTTAGTTAAGTCAAACGTTTTAATAAAAGTTTCATCTTTTAAGATTTGTCCAACACATCCAATTGTAACCTTAACAGTAAAGAATATCACCCCAGCTGCTAAAGGTTCAACCAGTCTGAGAACCATTAAAAAGACAACAGTGCAAAATCCAAAAGACACAACTTCCTCACCGCCATTGCTTTGGTACCAAATCTTTGAGGAAGGGGCTCCAGAAAGGAGGAGGAGGAGGAGGAGGAGGAGGAGGAGGAGGAGGGAACCAAAGAGAGGCTTTTACCGAGTCTGCGCCCCACAGCCAGGACCGTCCTTGCGCCTCAAGCCGCGTTTCTTCCCGCGGCGCAAAGCCCTTCGGGCAACCCGAGAGTTCCGCTTGACGCCAGAAGGGCTTTGCGTTTCTTCCTGCAAAGCCCTTCTGGCGTCAAGCGGAACTCTCGGGTTGCCCGAAGGGCTTTGCGCCGCGGGAAGAAACGCGGCTTGAGGCGCAAGGACGGTCCTGGCTGTGGGGCGCAGACTCGGTAAAAGCTCTCTTTGGTTCCCTCCTCCTCCCCCTCCTTCCACAGCCTGCGTGACGCTGCCGCCCAGGCTGAGAGCTGCCTGCCGCTGAAACAAGTTTGGGAAGGTCCTTTGCGGGCGGCCAGTTCTAGCCGCCAGCAAAGGACTTCCCCACGTTTGCTTTGAAAGAAACCTCTGCGCGGCAGTTAGAAACCTCTGCGCGGGGGTTTCTTGCCATGTGCGCGGCCGCGCAGCCGCGCACCTTAGAGGGAACAGTGGCCTGAATGCTCTACCAGCAAAAACAGGCTCCCAGGCTCCATTTTTGCCTGCCACAGACTCCTGCAACCATCTATGAGTGAAAATGGAGGTCAGGAATGCTACCCTCTCAAGCTCCATTTTCACTGGCAGAGGGTTGCAGGATGCCATGGCAGACAAAAACAGAGCTCGGCAGCCCATTTTCACTGGCAGAAGCATGGCGGGCCAGTCTTTCCCTGTTTCCAGGGTGGTCCCATGGACCAGATCTAAATACCCCACGAGTTGGATCTGGCCCTCGGGCCTTAAGACACCCCTGATCTAGATTAATCCAGTTTTAAATACGGCAGCACTGATATTAGGATCTGGTGTTCATTGCCCCTAGTTTTACAAACACAGCCATTTGGTAAGGCTAGATCTCCACGCACACAAACACACACATACACAAAATAAAAAAGTCTGATGGGAAGATGATTAATCATTTGCACTGTTTATTTTTGCTTTCATCTGGGATAGGCTTGGCATGATACCTAATTTCTTCATGGAAGTTTTCAACATATTATGGGCTTCTACTATGATGTGTTAACTTACTTCAAAACTTATCATTTTGACAATCTGTTTTAATAATTGAGCTGGCTTCTTGCTAATAAATAATGGTGGTATTATTTTATTTTCAGCTGTATATTTTCTGGGGATAAGACACAATAAGAAAGACCATGCAAATTTATTTAATATGATGTGAATTTATTGAGACCTTCATCCAATGATTAGCAAATGTTAATTTTATTTATTTATTTCCAATTAGCATAAACTATTCACAGATTATATGGGAAATATCTTTCCTATCTTCAGTCAGATTTTGCCAACAAGATCTTCTTGGGTCTTCTTGCATCGTCTCGGGTCTTGGATTAAATCAAGTCCGTTGCCGTTTCTGCCAGAAAAACACAATCAATATTAATACATAATAGAATTCAAAGCAAATACATTGGAAGAAAATTTGTAGGCTTTTTGATTATATAAAACAGTATCATTATCCAGTTGAATTAATAAGGAATGTCAAAACAATTTTTGAACAGGTTTGGGATTACAAAACGCTAGACATTTCATTTTCACGATTTATCCCTAAATATAATTTTCAAACAATCAAACTATTATTATTTCCAGGCTGTTGTTTTTTTTACTAGACACAAATGCTGTCTGTTCACAAATCCCAAATCCCATAAAGGAAAAAAATTCATCCTAATATATCAGGCTCCTAGTTTCTAAATTAAGGAGCAGAGCATTTCAGGGAAATAGCTGGTTTCCCCATTTTAACTAGAATGTGACAGAACAACAAATCCTGGTTATAAAAGGGATAAATCTTGGTTTGAAGAAAATAAAATCATAGGGCTGGAAGGGACCTTGGAGGTTTTCTAGTCAATCCCCCTGGCCTCTGCTCATCTTTTTTGAAAACGCCCAGCAATGGTACACCCACAACTCCAGAAGGTAAGCTGTTCCATTGGTTAATTATTCTCACTATCAGGAAATGTCTCTTTAGTTCCAGGTTGAAACTCTCTTTAATGAATTTCTATCTATTGCTGCTTGTCCTATCCCTAGGCTTTTGGAAAATTAAGCTCACCCCTACCTCTTGAGTACTGGAAGAGAGCTATCATGATACCCCTAACTTTTCTTTTCAGTAATCCCAGGATGTGCAGAGTGATCCCCTTAGGAAAATAATGTGGCATATTTCATTCCTCAATTCTTCTTCCTGTGCCCAAAAGTTGTGATCACTACCAAACTGGGATAGAGGCATATGCTCAGAGGTTACTTCTAGTATGTATTCTATAGATGGGATATAACTGCTAGAATTAATTAGAAACTTCTGAAGGTTGCACTATGGATGTCTACTATCACAATCTTAACTTTATATAATTTCTTTTAATGTTTGGGGAAACTATTGAATGACAAATATTATGTGCCAGTTCTTTCTTAAGTTCTTTAACTAGATTTTAGTATGTATGCTTATGAAACCAGGAGGCAGAAATAGAATAGTTTCTTTCAGATTCAGCATTATGTGGACATTTTAAAATTGAAAGCACTATTATTCAATCCAATATGTGCTGCTTCAAACATTTATAAAAACATTTATAATTATAATTAATTTCTATCTCTAAAATGTTCAAACTTCAGAAACCTGCAATACATACCTGAATCCTGCCGAGGTTCGGGAATTAAAAATCAGTATTGCTCAATGCCAGCAATATTGTCTCCATTGTAGTCTCCACAAAGTCCACAGGTTTTGTTTTGTACTTTTGCAGAAGTTTTTATCTAGAACAAATGACATGTTGCTATAGAAGCTCAAGTGAATTTTTCTTGCAATGTGATTTTTTAAAAGTAAAAATAAGAAATTCTTGCACAAAAACAGCAGTCTGACTTACTCTCAATATAACACCATCATATTCCACGCTTTCCAAGCCATATTCGACAGCCTCGATAATAACTTTATTGGGTCTTCTGAAAATTTTAATGTTTTCTACAAAGAGAAAGCATAGCTTTAAAAGGCTGGCTGTTTACTACAAGAGTTTTCAAACACATATACAAACCCTTAGAGATAGCCATTGCATAATTCTACATAAAAGGGACATGGTGGCTCAGTGGCTAAGACTCTGAACTTGTTGATCAAAAAGGTCGGCAGTTCAGCGGTTTGAAACCCTACCACTGCGTAACCGAGTGAGCTCCTGCTACTTGTCCCAGCTTCTGCCAACTTAGCAGTTTGAAAGCATGTAAAAATTCAAGTAGAAAAATAAGAACCACCTTTGGTGGGAAGGTAACAGTGTTCCGTATGCCTTCGGCATTTAGTCATTCTGGCCACATGACCACGGAGACCTCTTCGGACAGTGCTGTCTCTTTGGCTTTGAAACAGTGATAAGCCCCACCCCCTAGAGTCAGAAATGACTAGCACACATGTACGGGGGAACCTTTACCTTTACCTTAATTCTATATGATTCTTGCTTCAGGATTCTTTCCATGCAATCGTGTTTCTTTCAAATTCTGGGATGCCAATTTGTCTCAGGTACAAATATGCACATCCAATTTGTGGGTAAGATATTATTGATAAATGTTCCCTTCTTTTCAAGTGTCATTTTGCTACATTCTTATGGTATGTAGAAATTACTAAGGAATTCAACTTTATTTTTTAAAATAAAAATGTTAAAATAATTATTGAAAAAAATAAAGTAACGGAACCAGACTACATAGAGTATATGAACTGATTTCTATTATTTAAGATATAAAATATGGCATCAGTACCTCTGTTGTCTTCTCTATTTTTTGATATTGGTGCTTCATTATGTAACACATTCAGAGTCCCTGAGGAATCCTGGATTATGATTTCTCTGCCATTGGGAAAAGCAAAAAAATGCATTTTGTTAGAAAGTTAAACAAGGAGAAGAAGAATAATAATTAGCAGAAAAGAGTCAGCTTTTCTCTGAAGAAATGCTTTTGCTATACCCACTAGAGCTTGAATAGAAGAAATTTGGTTTAATGTACTAAAGTTGCAGTGGACGTGATGATAATAATGGTAATATGGAAACAGATACAATTTATTTTTCTTTTTATGACCCTATAATCTCTTTTATCGGTGTGGAATTGGGACAACTGAATGGAGCTGAGTGTTTACTGGCCAGATACCCTTCCTGATGCCTATGTAGAGTTTGCAGCAGATATTTTTTATTATCATCCTGATAGAGAAACATCTGTTGCTGCCTAGGATTGAAAAGAGGCCCTGTTCTTATATAATTCAGATTGGCCTGAAAAGATTTCCCACTGGTGATCTAGCTAGAGCAGGGGCGTCAAACTCAAGACATGTAGGCTGGATCTGGCCTCTGGGTTGCTTAGATCTACCCATGGGGCTGCCCTAGAGACAGTGAAAGACCAGCCCATGGTACCTCTGCCAACAAAAACAGAGCTTAGGAGGGCTGCATGCAGTTCTTTCATGCTCTGATGGCCCCTTGCAGCCCTCTGCCAGTGAAAACAGAGCTTGGGGATATCATATGCAGCCTCCCTGAACTTGATTTTTACTGGCAGAGGGCTGCAGGAGGCCACCACAGCTGAAAACAGAGCCCAGGTGAGTCATACATGGTCTCCCCAAGTTCCGTTTTTGCTGGCAGAAGGCTGCAGGAGGCCATCTTGGCTGAAAACAGACCCTCAATGAGTGATGTTGAGCTGGTCATGCCCACACTAGCCATGGTCCCCCCACCCCGAGGTCAAACCCAACCCTGATGCGGCCCTCAATGAAACTGAGTTTGACACGCCTGAACTAGAGGAATAAAAGGCTGTTTCATTGTCACCAGCAACCAACACTGAGGGGGCCCCTGGTGCTTTCTGAGCTTGGTTGTTTTCTTGCAGATGTTTCATTACCAAACTAGGTAACATCATCAATGCACAAATATTCTCTTTTATTGGCTCTCACACTGAGTTACTTCAAATCATCTAGAGCACTTCTTCTATACCATGACTCTTCAACTAAAACTAAATGTCATAAATTGAAAGAAATAAAGATTCTTCCTCTATTCATGCTACCTTACAATCTCTCTATTGTTTTCATTTAATTTTTTAATTAATTAATTATATAAATTATAAATTAATAAATCATTAATTTGTTCTAAATCTGTTATGTCATCCCATTGTTTGAAAAATACTTGTATATAAATGACACAAAATAGGTTACAGTAATTTCATAGATTTTAATGTAACTGTATTTATGGCCAGTCTATGGATAAAAGATTATCAAGCATCTGACCTACTGTATAGCTGTTCTTTTTATTTTTTTATTTTTTACTAATTAGTAAATTAAAAGTATTTCTCTGTATCCCACATTCATGGTTATAAGCTTGTACTGTAATTCTATAAAGGAGGTAGACAGACATATTATATTCTAGAACAGTGATAGAGAACTATGGCACATGTGCCGCAGGTTGGAGACAGAGCCCTCTCTGTCAGTATGTGAGCCATCGCTTCAGCTCAGCTCCATTGCGCAGGCGCACATACCTCCTGCGGGCCAGCTAATTTTTGGGTCTCTGCCTCACATGCATGGGGGAGGCATGGTGCATACGGCAGATGCACATACATGCACAGGGGGTTGCATGCGCATGCATTGGGGCAATCAGGAAGTGCAAAGGGGTGCAGTGCCCCCTATGGCCCATTTGTGGTCCCAGGAGGATGCAGGGAGGCCTACTAGGCAAAAAATGGGGTGCGGGTGTGCATGCATAGGGGCAGGGGGAGTGCCAAGGGGGAGTACCAAGAGCCAAGGTGGCGCAGTGGTTAAAGAGCAGCACTGCAGGCTACTGCTAGATCAGCAGGTCAGCGGTTCAAATCTCACCGGCTCAGGGTTGACTCAGCCTTCCATCCTTCCGAGGTGGGTAAAATGAGGACCCAGATTGTTGGGGGCAATATGCTGACTCTCTGTAAACCGCTTAGAGAGGCCTGATAGGCCTATGAAGCGGTATATAAGTCTACTGCTATTGCTATTGCGGGAGCATCATGCGCACATACACAGGGGGCATTGCATATGGGAGTGGTGTCGCGCACACATTGCATTATGGGTATGGGCTTTTGGCACACGACAACAAAAAGGTTAACCATCACTGTTCTAGAATATATGTTTAGGGAAGACAACTAGTTATTGTTAGCAACACTTTTGTGCTGTGTTGACTTTTTGAGAAGTAATTCTGTTAATTCCTTATATACTTATGAAGGAAGACAGTATGAGATCCAATGACTTGTATGGATCACATGCTTTCCAGCTTTAATTAGAAATTAAAACAGCATCACTACTGTGTTTCCTTGAAAATAAGACATGCCCTGCTAATAAGCCCAATCGGGCTTTCAGAGCATGCACCATAATAAGCTCTCACAAAAAAATAAGCCCGCCCCCAACTATTTAAGCGCATGCACAACCAGTCCCCACCATTACCACTGTACCACCTACCAGTACAGCTTGCGGGGCAAAAAGAGGGCTCGCCGTAAAAACAGCGGCAGGCGAAGCAAAGTGCTTTCACCCCCTGCCCTTCCCTCCCAGACAAAAAGAGCCCACTGTAAAACAGCGGCAGGCCAGCAATGCGATCACCCCCTCCCACCTTTTCCTTCTCGTGCAAAAAAACACTGCCCACCCCACCCCGAGGGCAGCTTGCCTGGTTCCCTTCCCTGCCGTCTCTTTAGCGAGGGGTGGCAGGTGGGGGGAGAAGCGGAGCATCCTTCTCACCTTTCCAGGTCCATTGCGTTCCTTGCCCTTTTGTCCAGTGAATCCCCTTGTAAAAAAAACCTCGTGAGTTCAATTCGTGAGGTTTTTTTTTTATAAGGGTCTTCACTGGATGAAAGGGCGAGGAATGCAACAGACCTGGAAAGGTAAGGGGTGCGCCTCGTGGCCCAATACCGGCCACCTTGCCCTAATGGTAAAGGCAGCCTACCTGGTTCCCTCCCCCACCGTCCCTATAGCGAGGGGTGAGAGGGGTGAGAGAAGTGAGATGTGCGTCCTAGTGCTACCAGAGACTGACAGCTTTGCTGTGTTCCTCACCCTTTCACCCATTGAAGCCCCTTGTAAAAAAAAACCTCATGAGTTGAACTCAGGAGGTTTTTTTTTACAAGGGGATTCACTGGACGAAAGGGTGAGGGATGCAATGGACCTGGAAAGGTAAGAGGTGCACCTCGCTTCTCCCCCTCTACCCACCACCCCTCTCTAAAGGGACGGCGGGGAAGGGAACCAGGCAGGCTGCCTTTACCATTGGGACGAGGTGGGCGGTGTTGGGCCGCGGGGCATGCCTCTTACCTTTCCAGGTCTATTGTGTTCCTCGCCATTGTGTCCAGGGAAGCCCCTGGTAAAAAAACACCCTTCTCGCAACTTCAAGAAGTTTGATTGAACTCGTGAGAAGGTTTTTTTTTACCAGTGGCTTCCCTGAACCCAATGGCGAGGAATGCAACGGAGCTGTAAAGGTAAAAGGTGCACCTCGCTTCTCATCTGCCCCAGAAAATAATAAGCCCTCACCAATAATAAGCCCAAGGCCATATTTCGTGGGGCAAAAGAAAATAAGACCTTGTCTTATTTTCGGGGATACACGGTAGCAGATGATGTACATTTTACTCTTCACCCACAAAGAACCACAGATTTCTCATCACATGTTTAGGCTTTCTAGGATTTCCATGAACGAGCTGAGTTTTAAATGATCAGGTTGAAATTCATTCTTGTAACTCCCTGTAGGGCTGTGTTAGTTGGAATGTTCAAACTTAATGGGATTCTAAGCCCTTCACTGTTTGTAAAACCTGGTCATCTTTGCATAATTTTACAGATTTGAGAAATTAAAAACTCAAATGATAAGAAACCTCTGAACAAGAATGACAGAATAATTTCCAAGGAAAAAGAAAGCCATTTAAAAAAAATATTGAAAAAGAAACTACTGGAAAGAAACTTGAAGTAACTGTCTTTTTCTTTAAACTTACGTTGAATTAATGGATATGTGAATTTCTTTTGGGAAACCTGGTTTGGGATTGTGGATCCATATTTGGAATTGCGATTTATAACTGTCAGATGTGGTGCAATCCTTAACTATCAGAAGGTCACATTCTCTGTTGGCAATACTCATGTTGAATGCCTTGTTGTCAAAGGTTGTAATCCTTTCACCCTGCACCTCACACACAGCTGATAAGGAAATAAATAGTAGTAGAGTTAAACTTCAGTCCTACCTATTGGAAAGTGAAAAACCTAAACAAACCCTCAACTTTTGCCAAATAATGACATTAAACATGGAATCATTTATAAACCTATCCTGCTACATACACAACTAAGATAACAATTTCAAAGCATGTTGCAAATGATGTTTGTTAATATATTTATGTAGGAATAAGGCTTAATTAAGAATCTCTAGTTGATATGAATGGGACTATATGCTAAGGAGCAAAAGCTCAAAACGATGGGTTGGATCATTATTGATTATATTATTATAATAATGATTATATTATTAAATCATATTTAATCATTGTTAGGATTAAAGTGGATACATTGAAATCAATCAGACTTAAATAACATAATAATTACCTTAAGTCTCAATAATTTCAACCAGCCTCACTGAAACAACATTAAGCTTAGATTCAGCTCTATGCTAACCAAAAAATTGCAGTGAAAAGATGAACATAGTTAATACTGGTTAGTCTATTAGGTAGGTACTGCCTTAGTGTAAAAACAGCATTAATTTACCTTCAACTTCTTTGAAGAGCCATAAAGCTCGATTCAATTTCCTTAATTTTGGCTCATGATAATATGGTATTGGGATGCCCATGGGAAGAAAATCGGGATAGAAATCACCCATGTAAAAGGTTCTCTGGAAAAAAAATAGCGAAGACACAAAGACCAATGCTGCTACAAACGCATTTTAACTTAACATTTCACTAAGAGAAATGTTTATCACCTAAAACCATTATTTTATTTATGAGCCATAAACAAACGATTGAAACAAAACACAAGCAGGGGAAACACATGTTTTTCCATTCATCCAGCTCTTCTTAGTCACAATGATTTTGTATGGATTATAAAGGGTTTAAGAATGAATGCCTAAAATAGTCCCTAATATGCAGATTAAAAAGCAGATTATGGAGAATTGAGCTGTGACCGTTGTAAATGCATAAGGGTTACCGAGCACCTGATTCTAAATTATTTGACTGCAGGGACACTGCAGTGGTTGTAAGTGGCAAGGACTGATCATCACATTTTTTTTCAGAGATATCATTGATTCAGTTGCTAAATAAATGGTCATTAATCAAGGACTACGTTGTCTGTGCAAGTCCATATAAGGGATGAAATGCTCTGAAGTCTGATACCAGCTTGCTTCATGCACACATGTGTGCTTCATGTGCACATACATGCTTCATGCACACACATGTGTTTCATGGGCACACTCATGCTTCATGCACATGCACGCCAAACATGTGCTTTGCACAGGCGCAACACAGGTGCACCGTAGGTATACCGCAGGCGCTAAGAAGCCTTTTCTGGAAAGGCAAGTAGAACAGCGAGGGGGGGGGGGAGGACAGCTGGGCCGCACGATTTATATTCTAGTGAATATAAATCATGCAGCACAGCTGATTGTCAGAATTTTTTAAAAACTTTTTGAAAGTATTTTTTTACTACCGGTTCGGGCAAACTGGCCCGAACCACTAGCATTTCATCCCTGGTCCACATTGCACCTGTAATGGGTATTGTTCTGAGCTCTTCTTGTACCTTTTTTGCTACAACACCCAGAGAAAATTTGGTCTTTCCATTGAGATGTCTCCATTGAAAGAGTGTGTGTTTCTTACCAGACTTTCCCCCTTGCTGACTTGGGTTATGTGCCAAAAAACCTCAGCCTCACCTACCTAGTTGTTGCACTAGGTAGGAAGCAAAGGAGGTGGGGTTTCATATGTGTAAGCTGAGTGACCGTAAGGAGAGATCCACTTTATAACACATTTTTCATTGCGTAAATATTCTTAGTGGTAATAAGGATGCCTATTTTTTGAGAAAGTCTACCTGAAACTGAGAAGACTCAGATATTTATTTTTCTGATCCAGTTTTCTCACTTCATAAAAATCTTCCCAAGTAATATTACTAGGATTTCCAAGAATAATTAAAGCACGCTTAGTGGATAAACCTGCCCAGATAGGTGGCCAATAGACAACAGCAGAGAAAATCTTCTTCACAGGTTAAAAAGAATAGGGAAATGGCCTATATTTAGGTCTCTTAGTTTAGAAAAACATACCACACAAAATAATTAAGGAGAGGAACTGATATAATCTACATTTTCAACTTTAAATGATCTCACTATCATGTCCTTTGAAATACCTGCCTGTGGCACTGTCTCTCCTTTCGACTATACCATTCCATTAATTATCAAAATCCAAAAGTGGAACTGTATTAATAATTTGAGAAAATGGAAAATGATCACCTACATCGGGAATTTTAATGATGACATCATAAGCTTCTTGAGATTTTTCAATAATTCTGACTGTAATTTCACGTCCACGAGCCTTCCTCTCATAAACTATGGAAAAGCCCAAACGATATGCAATTCCAGAAACTAAATACATATACCTAGGGAAAAATCAAATAATAAATGTGATTTATTTCAGAGAAAAGCTGAAACTTTCCCACCTCCGGAATCCCACTCCCCATAATCCAGCAATGTTCTCTCCCACCCAAAACTAAGAGTGGGGTTAGGAAACCTTAATTCCCTTTCCATCATCCCAAATGGACTGAAATGGCTGCTTCGGTGTATTTGTGTTTATGTGTGTGTGTGTGTGCATGTGCATGTATTGTGGGGATAAAGGAAAAGAGATTGTGTAGGCATTTTTCCCTCCATCTCTAACCATAAGACTCTTCCCCCAGGTTTCAACCACATTTCTTTCCATACAGGTGCTCTTCGGCTTATTGTTTGAAGTTTTAAAAGCACTGGAAAAAGTGACAGGATCATGTTTCACACTTATGATAATTGTAGCATCTCCATGGTCATGTGATCAAAATTCAGCCGCTTAGAACGGACTCATATTTATGATAATTACAGGGTCATGCAATCATCTTTCTGCGACCTTCTGACAAACAAAATCAATGGGGAAGCCAGGTTCACTAAACAACAATGTTACTAACTTAGCAGCTGTAGCAAGAAAGGTTGTAAAATGGGGCCAAATTCACTTAGCGATAGAAATTTTGGGCTCTGTTGTGATTGTAAGCTCAGGACTTCCTGTATTTCTCACTAGGAAATTTAACTCACATTCATTGAAAGAAACATTTGAAAAATCCACAATTAGAAGAATGAGAAGTTACAGAGATATTACCGGAAAGGATATTTGAGGAAAGGAATCTTGGTCCATTTCACTTTCAGTTGGAGAGCTTTATAAATTTCAATTTTGCCGATGGACCGCGTGAGTTCTATTTTGTAATCCTTGCATTCATGTCCCCAGCTCAAAGAATACTTGAAGAGGATGTAAACACAAATGTGATAGAAATTAAAAGAAAAACGGTATGTAGGGTTATCATGGGGCTGCATCACCTCATTAATGGATTTGGTATCACAATTTTGGGTAGCCTAAGGCTGTTAGCCATGCCGTACTGTTCCAAAGGATTTGGAGAAATATTTTCTGCTCCATCATAATTCAAGCCTGAGTGCTTCTAAAATGGATAGGGGTATGCTGAATGATTTACCAATTACTGGTAAATCAAAAGAATATTTGTGGTTTATGAACTTTGATTCTAAAATCCCTTCCTGCTAAGATTTGATTATCATTCCTCCCCTCCCTGTTTTGTTACTCTTATAATGTTAATCTGGTACTGGAATCCTTTCAAGAGCCCTATTTGAAAATACCACTGATTTTAAATGACTTTGATTTAATATAAAAATCTGGATTAATTTTAGGCCACAAATGTAGCCCAACCAAGAAAGTTTTGGACATTCCCTCCTTCCTTCCCTCCTTCCTTTCCTCCTTTCTTCTCTCCTTCTCTCCTTCCTTCCTTCTCTCTTTCCTTCCTGTAGGAGAGAAGGAAGGGGGGAAGGAAGGAGGAAAGGAAGGGGGAAAGGAAGGAGAGAAGGAGAAAAGAAAGGAGGGAAGGAAGGAGGGAAGGAGAGAAGGAGGGAGGGAAGGAAGGGGAGTAGGAGAGAAGAAACGAGGGAAGGAAAGAGGGAGGGAGGGAAGAAGATGACTGTATGTTTAAAATGATTTTGTCATTATGGAAATGCCTTGAAATGTAGTCAAATGTAAAGCAAAACAGATGTTGATGTTGTATTGTTTTTGCAATCTGTTGGCTTTTGTATTATCTTTATTAATAAAAAAAAGAAAAAAAAAGAAAGAAAGTTTTGGAATACATTGGCTTCTGTAATTATTTAGTAAAAAAAAGCAAAAGAGAAACAGTAAAATAACCACTAGAATGACTTATGATTAATAATGGAATGTCTATGGAGTTTCTCAGTTATCCAGGTCATGGTTGTCCCAAAGATGCTTTATCAAGAGACAACTAAACTTTTTGGTTTTTCTTTGAAGATGAAGTTCTTCTTGGATGATGAAGAAGCTTCTTGGATGAGAAACAAAATGTCTTCAAAGAAAAACCAGAAAGTCCAGATGCCTCTTGAAAACGCACCATTGGAATTAATAATGGAACAATTCAAATTGTTCAGTATTTTAATAGGTACTCATCAGTGGTGGGTTCCAGATCCCATTCCAACTGGTACAGTTGGAACAGGCCCGGTGCTACCCTCATGGACATGTGTGGTACACACACTCATGCGCACAGTGTGCACGCACATGCCTCCATGACCCTCCTACTGCTCGGCAGAGCGTTGTGTAGGTGCTGTACGTGCCATGCGCACGTGCGGAAGCCCCAAAGCTTAAAGGACAGATAAGGAGCTTGGGCAGGTGGGTGGGCCCTCCGGACCACTGTATGGAATAGTACCCAGTGCTCCGGGCAGGCTCCGGTATGCCGGTACCGGGGCGTACCGCCTGCAACCCACCACTGGTACCCATTTACCAATGAACATTAAAAACTGGAGCTCATTCTTCCAGATGTACAGTTTGACTGACCAGCTAAGATACTATGCAGAACTCTGAAATTTCCAGGCCACTGTAAAGGCCTGAGATTGAGGAAGACATAGATCACATAGAATATAGCAATGCAACTTTCACAATGGAAATTAAAAAAAAAAATACCTGGGATTTGGAAGGTAGCACAAGTCTATCAAGACATGCTCTCCATTTAGTTTGGTTGAGTTGACCTGCAACTATTTTGCAATGGGTTTTGTCATGGTCGTGCTTTTCATACAAGGAAAAACTGTAGCCCTTCTCTTCATGGTCACTCCTAACTGCTTCAAACACAACAGTGACATATGGCAGGAGAATATCTCCAGGAGTTTTTGCCTAAAGAGAAAAACAAAAAGATGTGACTTTAATCCATGTTTCGATTAGGTAAGATTCCAAAATTATTTCTTTGGTGAATTGGGTAAGCAGCAGATAAGAAAGAGGGATTTTGAGCCAGCTGATTGGGTCCATGGGCCAGAGGGAGAAGGGAAAGAGGATGGAGATGTGTCCCTCCCAGAAATATGCAGGTTGCATGGTGCAAGAAAAGATGGGAGGGACACATCTCCACTCTCTTTCCCCTGCACCCAATCAGCTGGTAGCAAGCCTGATCAGCTAATAGCCATTGGCTGCTTTTGAACCAAGGGTGAAATTTTAAAAATCTTAATGGCAGTGGCCAATGAGGGTTAAATGAGTGAGTTACTCAGATGCCTGCTGGTGAGATCAGGCTGGCTTTTGTTAAGTTGCTCCCTGGAAGGGAGATGGCCTTTGGAGACACACTAGCGGTTTATGGTTTGTAGTTTACAACTAAGAGTTGTAAACTTAATTCTGTGAAGCTTCTTTTCTGGAAAAATTGTATTGCTAACTAGAGTTTAGAAAACTTACAATAGGCCAATCTTAGAGTACTGTTCAACTGTTTGGAATCCCTACCATATATCTGCATTAGTACAATCAAGCAGGTTCAGAAGTATTTTATGAGAAACGTTTTGCGTTCTTCTGTACGTAATAGAATTCCCTATGCTACTAGACTCAAAATTCTTCGTTTAGATGATTTGGAACTGTGTCACTTGTGGTCTGACTTAGATATTGCATGCAAAATTGTACGTAGTAATGTTTTACTTGTAAATGATTTTTTCTGTTTTAAGCACAATAATAGGCAACTGCTTTAAACTCAATGCAAATTGTTCTAAACTTCACTGTACAAATATGATTTTTGTAATAGAGTTGTCAAAGTCTGGAATGCTGTACCTGATTCAGTTGTCCCAACTACAAATTTTCACAATTTTAATCACAAATTGACTTCTGTGGACCTCACTTCATACTTAAGAGGTCCGTAGAGGGGCTTGCATAAGCACACTAACGTGCCTATCATCCCTGTCATTGTATTTTTATGTTGTTCCTGCTTTTGTTTAAAAACTATAATAAACAAACAAACAAATAAATACATAAATTGATAAATAATTGCCTAATAATCCTTATCTCAACTGGTACATTAATCCTTAATCCTTTTCTGAAAATACACATACCATTTGCTACATCAGATTCCTAACAATGATTCTTTTTAGAAACATACCAACTTATTTACTTTCCTATTAATTATTTAAAAACATACCTCTTCTCTCCAGCTGGACTCATTTCTGCTGCTTGCATTAGAATAAGACGATGGCCTGCTTGACTGCACCATGTAATACAACATTTAAAGAGAATTAGAGATACTGAGTGGCAGACAACAAAGGTAGAAGAATGGAAGGGAGTGATGAAGGTCCATCAAAACACAGGAGTGTATATTTTCTGTTGCAATGTCATAAGTATTAACTGTTGAAAGCTATTTTCAATTATATTAAAAGGTTGTGATATCTATGCAAATAGCAGCAGTCTACATTTGTATGTTTTTGTGGAGGGAAACAAAAAGTTAAAGCAGTCAAATCTACATGCAATATCAGATATTGTATTGATATAACAATTGGTTTGTCTTTTCCAAAGTACCATCTAAAATACTATAGGCTGTATCTTATGGATTGGATCCCCAGATTCCAGTTTTTCTACTTTTTGGAAGGTCCTTCAGGAAGCTAAAACAAAGAACTGTACTTTCGAAAGCTTGGGATATTTTAAGACACAATTCTGAAAGTCCGTATGAAACTAGGCTGATTTGATCTACATCAGAGGAGCATTCATGGTGGCACAGTGGTTAGAATGCAGTGCTGCAGGTCTAACTCACTGGTCACTCCAGGAGTTTAATTCTGAGCTCAAGGTTGACTCAGCCTTCCATCCTTCTGAGGTCAGTAAAACAAGTTCCTAGATTGTTGGGGGCAATATGCTGACTCTGTAAAACTGCTTAGAGAGGACTGTAAAGCACTATGAAGCAGTCTAATTGCAATTGCTATGCGTGGTTTGAAGTATTGCTATTCTGTGGACTGACTGTATCAGCCCAGGATACCCAGGTACATCTTGTCTCACACAAATCAGGCGAGAAATCTACAGAGACCCTAAAATGGAAGACTTGGTGTAATATATGAAACAGGATGAAACAATTGTATTATTGGGGCAGAATTTAAAATCTATAAACAAATGTAAATATTAACTACAGGCCAACTTACACAAAGAAGCCTGACTGGTGTTCATTGACTGAAACTACAATGAACTGATGCCTGACCACTCAATTACCATTTCAGTTATGTGTGGTGGTGGGGTTCTTTTTTATGGATTGGATTATAGGGAGGTCACCATTTATTCCAGCATTTAGAAGCAGGCCTCTCTTTGCTTCCAAGCAGAACTTCTCTGGAAGCTTCTCTGCAGCCGCTTCAGAGCTCTGCCGAGCTGTGCAGATTGATTAACTGGCTTACTCTGGCTTAAATATAATGGCAGTTATATGAAATACCTTGCTGGTAAGTCATAAAAAACAGTCTCTGCTGGTTAATTTATGAGTGTGAACTGGGAAATATTGTCTTCATTCTCTAGCTGACAGATCTGCTTGAGTTAAATTATTTTTCCATCAACTTTCGCATTTCACAATCATGTCTTATTTGGATTCCTTTTCTCCAAAGAAGAGTGGAAGTATCAAGCATTGGAATCTCTCCATGTTAATATAAAGAAAGGTCACTTGAAAATCATAATAATATATTGAAACTCACCTGTTCGATCTGGATTTCCTTGAAAGGAAGCCCTGCCAGGTCTCGGATAGAAAATTCCTGCAAAATGTCAAAGAAGAAAAAGCAAAGCAAGGGTTACCCAAATGCACATGGCTGCATACACGGATTCATGTCAGAAGCACCGAAGCCCTTCTGAGTTGAAAGGATTAGTGGGTCACATCAACATTGCCCAGGGATGCCCAGTTGAGGGCTCCTTTCATGCACCCATTAAAGTGGCTATTTATCTACAGGCAATTACTTGCTCTCAAACTGCTAGGTCAGCTGGAGCTGGAGAGAATGACAGGAGCTTACCTTGTCACCAGTGCCGGATTTTCCTATAGGCTAACTAGGCTTCAGCCTCAAGATCAAGAGGGGCCTACATTCAAATTGTTAGCAAAATTAAAATTACACTATTCTAAAAACAGTGAACACTAAAACACTGAACCGAAAATAAGGAGAAATTCTACGCATATGACTAATAAACAAACATAAAAATGTATTGGTTAAGATCGTTCCAGCGCCGTGGCAGTTGGGGACCCCGCCCACATTCCCGGCACTAGCAGTCGGGTGAGAGGCACGGCTGCTCCCAGTAGCCGCCCCATCGATGCGGAGCCCACCAGTGGCCAGGCAGGTGAGGGCGAGGGGGCCGAGCCGGGCAGCTGAGCGCAGCAGGGGAGGCGACTGGCCTCGCTGCATTTGCTGCAGAGCAGAGCCACCCTCCGTCGGGAGGCCACCTATATATATTGATATATATTAATATATATCACAGTAATGATGTATTTTATTGTCTCTCATGTAATTTACAAACTTAAAAATGGGAGGTGAAAGGGCCTCATAAGTGGAATAGCCTAGGGCCTCTTTTCAACTAAATCCGGCCCTGCCTGTCACACAGCAAGTTTGTTGATTAGCAACCCAGCATCCTAACCATGCAAGCCACCACACCCATAGATGCACATTTCTAAAGGAAGAGATAAACTACATCCCAGCCAACAGAGATTCTACGCTAATGCTTCCTGCAAGGAAATATTTCTCCTAGTTAGAATTGATGGGTACCTTCTCATCACTGTAGACAGCTAGCCTCTTGGCATGTTTCTTTTTTTGCCCATCTTTCTCACCACTTGGATAACCTTTCTCCTGTTGTTGTCTTCCATAAATATGCGTATCATTTTGGGTGCTTTCACTGCTGCTGCTGCTGCTGCTGCTGCTGCTGCTGCTGCTGCTGCTGCTGGTAGTATCATCAATTTTTTGCCTTTTATCCAAAGAATGATCCTGTTGTTCTTGACCATCACCTTGCTGCTGGCTGGTAGGAACTTGTTTTAGACCTATAATTCTCTTCATACCACTCTCACTGCTTGATGAACTTCCAGTGCTTTCATCAATGCGATCTGGCAACATCTAGCACAGGATATTCCAAGAGAGAAGAATATCTGTCATCTCATGTAATCCGAAGGCTTAGGCAAATTGATATGCGGAATTGCAACATTGCAACAGCAATACTGTAAATCAGTGGTAGTCAACTTGGTCCCTATCGCCCACTAGTGGGTGTTCCAGCTTTCATGGTGGGTGGTAGGGGTTTGATGTAACTCTGTTTTATAAATTTTATAAAGTAAAGTTACTTCCCTACTTTATAAATCACCATTACTGTGGAACCGGTGGGCGTTTAGAAAATTTTACTACCAACAGAGATACAAAAGTGGGCGGTAGGTATAAAAAGGTTGACTACCCCTGCTGTAAATGTTAAAAGTACAGATTTTTATACATAGTTGGAGTGCATATTGAAGAAGTGAGGGCACACATTTGGGCCCTACAGTTAACTTTCCTAAAGAGCTAGATGTGTTGAGTAGAAGATAATATAATTGCATTTGGCTTAATGGTAAATTGTCAAGCTGAAATCTCCAATCATATGTTTCTGACTTGAGTAGTTCGCATGTATGAACGGGCAGTGGGTCTATGGCAGATTGGCTCATATATGTACCTTCACTTCTTCCTGATTTCAACTTGTCTGTGCAAATGGACCTCTTGCAGAAGGTTGATCTCATGGAAGTTTATAGGTTACATTCCATGAACGGTAAGCATTGCTCTTTCATTTAATGGCACTCTATCTTATTCATACTCGTAACAATGCTGTTCACATTAGTTGGCAACTTGTCTACAGTATAATTTATGGAACTAACTGCATAGTTCATAATGGGTGTGAATTTTGGAACTGTCAGTATGAAATTTGGGATTATTAATTTAGGGCTTATTTATTATTGTTAATCATTTGAATCTAATAGCCTCTCTCTTTCTAAGGGATAAAAATCTGTTTTTGTGGAATAAGGCCGTGATTGTTATTCGTCGTCACATATAGGCTCTGTGTTTAAACAAATGAGGCTCAGCACCATATAAATTGTGTTTATTACTCTGCAGAGCAAAGTATTTGATGGATTTCTCTCTGAAGAAATTAGAGGAAATACAATTAACCAATGCAGCTTCTTGCACAGTAAAGCCCTAACAGTCAACATTGTATTTTCAAAGTCAGAATAACTTGTTATCTATAAAGGAAAAGCATATTATCCTAATAGTATACAATATAACTAATTATTTATGTAGTTTTCGATGATACTTTAAGACATTGGTGTAATCCATAATGTTTAAAACATCAAATGTTAACATTTGGGAGGAAAACTTGCATGGTTGCTATTTTACCACCTCCCCCCCAATAAATACCTGTATTCGTTTTTTAATTGCTAGTTCCTTTTCTTCATGTTTTAACAAATGCACCATCTGATCAACAACACGAGCACCTCGTCGAATGGTGAGTCGTAGCTTCTCAATTGGTAAATTTGGATCAGCTGAAATTATTTTAATTATTATAAGTGGAACTTATTGATACAATCATTGTTTATATATATATATATATACACACACACATACATACACACATACACACACACACATGTACAGTATGTATATACACATATAAACACTGTATGCTAGTGACATAGTAACACATAGGACCACTTGAAGTTTGATATTAATATGGATTTAGCAATAGCAGGTAATATTGCCTACCTGACTGGCTATTCTTAAAGTAGCCATAGAATTGGGGCTGCTTCATACTTGAATATAAAACCACCAGGGTTTCTAAGACTTTAGGCAAGAGTGTAGACTCAAAAAAGCATATTGAATAATGTATAGCTAACCACTACAATATTGTTGCTAAGAATAATAGATATATCATTATCAGAATGAACCTTGATTTGAAGGCACCTTTATTTTTGTCTAAAGATCCTATTAAGATCCTACTAAGATCGTTAGAACTACATAGTTCTAAGATATTATCAGTTTACTAGCCCAATTATTACTGTTTTCTCCTAATGTTATTTTTATTTGTTTGTAAAAAAGAACAAAAAATATAATACATAATGTTGCATTATTAAATGCTTAAATGAGTTCTGGATTAAGAATCAGCAATAGAGAATAGTAATCCAGAACATATATAATTTAAATTAGCAAGTGCTAAAAGAATTATTGCTAGATTAACCAGTAGAATTTCACCATCTTTTTGAAATATACGTCTGAATTCATGTCATTAGTATATCATTTATTTAACCTAATTACTATGAATAAGTGTCATGTATTCTACACCGCACAATGTGTCAAAGTACAGATTTTTACAGATTAGAACACAACACTCAAAAGCTCTATTTATATTGCTTTTTTCCTGTAGCTTTTAAGTTTTTGATATAAACTAGAAAGTTAAACAATGTATACATACATACATACATACATACATACATACATACATACATACATACATACATACATACAAATATACTTACATTCCTTGAGGGAGAATTTTAAAACATGTTCTCCAATGAGGTTGCGTACAGTTTTTTGTTCAATATGTGCAGTATTCATATTTGCCCAGTGAAAGCAAGCCTTACAACCAAATGTACAGGTTTCAAAGCACTGTGTTTGGTGAAATGATTGTAAATACTTTTTCAATGGTTCATCGAGATTGTCAGCTGACCTCTTCTTTTCTATTAGAAGTGCGTCCTAGTTGGATAATGAACATATTCAGACACATTTTCCCCCACAGTTTATTTATTTATCTGATGGTAGCCATGTTCCTTTTTTTGAGCAAAAACACAGCGATAGTGATAGCTATATTTAATTATAAAATGACATGATATTATATTGGTTAATCTTTAAGGTACCATTATATTCTTTCATATTTCACTCCTTTTGGTAAAGATGAATAATTCAACTGTGCCATAATATTTTAACTTGTTCAAATATTACGGTCATTTTCTGGATGTTCATATAGAAGAAATGCAGCTATTGCATCAACAACATAAATGATATCTAATTTTTTGTTCTTGTACCAGTAATGGTTAATCCATTGCAATCAATACTAATTAGTTATCATTAATTTCTTAACATAATTAACTCCGAATCAAATTTTGTAGGCTTTAATCACAATCTTAATTGGTTCAGAATGTATTCAATTTATTTATCGTTAGGTACTAGATGCCTGAATTCTTGATATAAGAGAATAAAAAGGCTGGGTGTTCTTAGAAGTCTCTAGGTTAATATTATATTATGTATAATGCAGGTGTAGTCCTTGACTTACAACAGTTCATTTAGTGATTGTTCAAAGTTGCAACAGCACTGAAAAAAGTAATGACCATTTTTCAACTTTCAACCTTTGTAAAATCCTCATGGTCATGTGTTCAAAATTCAGATGTTTGGCAATCGGTTCATGCTTATGATCTTTCCTCTGTCCCAAGGTCACATGATTTGCAACCTTTTGACAGACAAAATCAATGGGGAAGTCAGACTCACTTAACAACCGTGTTACTAACTTATCTACTGCAGGGATTCCTTTAACAACTGTGGCAAGAAAGGTGGTCAAAACTCACTTAACAAATGTCTCACTTAACAACTGAAATTTTGGGCTCAATTGTGCTTGTAAGTTGAGGACTACCTGAATAATAAATGCCTGCTTTAATGATTGCTAGTGTCTTGGTGGGAGAGGGAGACAGGATACAATAAAATAAATCATTTCATGTCATTTCTATTGCATATAAGATCAGCAAACAAATAAACCACATTGGGAAATCCAGTGTGGGTTACCATTCTTTCATCCCCTTCTGTTGATGGCACATCAAAGGATTCCACTATTGTTCTAGACTGGTTTTCAGGGAAGGAAATAGGAGTTGACACAGCAGCTGCCTCTTCTATATTGCTTGTGATAGCAGATGTCTTCAAACTGCAGGAGAAACAAAAACATAGGGAACTTTGCTTTAGATCAGGGCTGTCAAACTCACAGCCCGCAAGCCAGATACATCACGTGCTGGCTATGTCCATGCCCAGTTTAGCGCAGGGGGGAAAAAATCCCAATACATCACATGATGACACAAGTTTCACACCGCTGCTTTAGAAATACAAGCGTATGAAAACAAATTGAGATACAGCTTGTAAAACCCAACTGATGACAAACACCCTTCCTTCCATTTTGCTTCGCCAACTCTTAACATGACCAGTCATGCAAAATTAAGACGGTGTTGCCTGAAGTTGTTTTTAAATTTAGGAATAGAAATGGTTTCTCATACAAGCTTCTGAGGGATTCAATCACAGCACTGGGATTTCACCAACCCTTGGTTTTGTAATTATAAAGCAGAGACTGTATAATCCAGGCAGAAGGGGAAAAAAATGATGAGATGAAATTATTTTGCTTGGTTTAAAAAAATAGACATTAACTCATCTATTCCCCATGATAATTCTCGGAGAATTTGCATTATTGCTAATTAGCTAATCTGGTTGCTTGGTCTACAGGATCCCATACTTTAGATCAAGTTCTTTATTCTGCTATAGTAAATGACTCTTTGTTAATTATTTATAGGGCCTTTAATAATTAATTCTGAGGTTGCCTGTATTATATTAGGACTCTCAGAACTTTTAGCCAGAATTGCTCAATTCTGCAACCATGACTGTTTATGGCTTATATCCTCCTCATACAGATATGGTTGATTAATGTTATTTAAAAATTTCAAAAAATATAGGGCAAAAACCTATGATATTTTCTGTCCCACCCTGCCCCAAAATAACTCTAGAGATTTGAATGTATAGTGTTAAAGATTTGGAAGAATGATTTTAGCACCAAAAAGAAGAAATCAGCTCCGTAAGAAGTTTTTAATTAATATTATCTATACTCGTGATTGTGAACCTATGGCACGCATGCGATAGCACATGAGCTATCACCCAGCTGAGCTCCACCAAGTATGCATGCGCACCTCCCACTGGCCAGCTGATTTTTGGGTCTCTGCAAAACACTATAAAAGCTATCGAGAATATAACTATATAGATCCAACAGGAACAGGAAGTTTCTCCCAGGAGCAGATAGAGGCAAATCCTAGAGAGGCAGGAAATGCATCACTGAACAATGGAGATGAATTCTAGAGAGGAATAAAGCTGCATACAAGGCCGAAATAACACTTGTAACAGCATAGGCATGTAAGAGGATGTGGGGGTGGGGAGGTTTTTGATCCCAGGAGGCTTCAGGGAGGCCTGCTAGGCCAAAAATGGGATGCACGGGGTGGCATACACAGGGGGTAGTAGTGGATCACATTATATTATGGGTGTGGGCATGAGCACGCTTTTGGCACCCGAGGACAAAATGGTTCGCAATCCCTGAAGTATCCTAAGAGAATCTTGTAAGTCTGACTGTGATTTTCTCCTCTTCCAAGTATCCCCCCCCCCATATGTACATGAATTAGGGAGGCATTTGGCTGATTCAGGTACATATTGGGGGGGTATACTTGCCTGAGTTGCTAGCTTATACCTTCATCTTGTTTTTGAATTTAAGCAATGTTCCCCTCCTTACTGCTTTGATAATGAATGTGGCCGATCATCCTTACTTAGTACATACATGGACATATTCTCTTTGTCTGTCTCTCTCCACTTATGGTGTATCTTGAAAGCCACTGATGCCATTGCCTTGGGCTTGTTTTAGGAACAGAGACTGATGTTACCTGTCTGGCTGTGAACCGAGAGGCGATCCTTGTTCCCATGTTGAATGTGAAGCATTTCACATTCAGGGAAGAAAACTCAGAACACCTCATCCTTTCTACCTGAAAAGTGGATTTGCATTCCTTTCATCTCATCCTTTTCTCTGTGCCATGCTGTTGAATTCATAAGGTGTGCCGCCGTTGCAATAAATAAACAATAGAGAGCAAATAAGCTTTATTTCTTTTTTCCAAGTTTTCTCTTATTTATAATGGATATGATAACCACACCCTGCGGTAAGCTTCGCTAGAACGTTCAGGAATTAAAAAATAAAACCTTAACTAAGAAATACTCAAGAACAAGTTGAAGGGATCAAAGAAACTGCAAATCAATTTGCATTATATGATGGCTCATCCAGGCAAAATAGATTAAAAGGAAGTGGCTTTCACATTTTTCACATTCAATAATTTAAACCATCCTCAAATCACAGGCTGTATATCTCCAGGCACAAATTATTGGCATTCTCACCTTCCTACTCCTGCTTCTTTTTTTTCTTCTTAGTCCTTTCTAACTTTTTTAAGCCAATAGCCTAACTTTATCACTTAACAAAACCTAATGATCAATTCTTCCTCACTGGGAATGGGAAGCCAGCAAATCGAGTTGCATCACAGGGGACTCTAGTTGTTCTCTGCCAAATCATATAGCACAGTAAGAAGGAGATGCCTGAGAGCCAAGTATTACTGTTTCTTTGTGCTTTAGCAGAAAGAAAAAAGTTACAAAGAAGGCCTAAAGGTAGAGTATGAAAGTGGATTTGTGATCTGTGATCCCGAGGGAGATATAAAAAGAGAACAATTGTACTATTCCTGACTACAAGAGGAGATTCTTTTTTCAAAAAAAAATATGGCAGTAGCATTTTGGATAGATACAATGCTGGGGTTTGCTTGCTTTGCATTTATCCAACTGACCTGGTGGACCTCCAAACATTTAAATAATCAGTTCAAACTAGCATGGATGTTATGGTTGCGCTGGATTACTTTTCCTTGATGTGCAAATGACAGTCTGTACCTCAAAGAAGTGGCAAGATGAATAAATCTAAAAGAATAGTCATTGAATTTTGATGTGCCTTTATACACTCATATTTTTGACAATGTCTTGAAAGCTACAACCAGCACATCATGCAATGGTTGTAGAAATCTGATACTCCAATGTTATGGACTTTATTACAGCGCCTGTGGGGGTTACCAGAAAGCTTTAAGGGTCAATTCCTAGTGTTGGTTGTTAGTTTTAAATCTCTCTCTCTCTCTCTCTCTCTCCCTCCCTCCCTCCCTCCCTCCCTCCCTCCCTCTCCCTCTCTCCCTCTCCCTCCCTCCCTCCCTCCGTCCCTCTCTCTCTCTCTCTCTCTTTTTCTCTCTCGGCTATTGGTATCTTAGTAGTTAAAGTACAGTATTGGAGGCTAAGTTTGCCCATTGCCAGGAGTTTAATCCTGACCAACTCAAGGTTGACTCAGCATTCCATCCTTCCAACGTTGTTAGGAGCAATATGCTGACTCTGTAAACTGCTTAGAGAATGCTGTAAAGCACCATGAAGCAGTATACAAGTCTAAGAGCTATTGCTATTGCCATAGCCCTCAGATATATAAAGGACTGCTTGATCCAAATCAAAACTGTGTGCTTTGTGAGAATGTCTAGAAAGGGCTTGCTAAAGTTGCACCCTGCCATGAAGTGAGAAAAGAAATAGTAATTTCTAATTATGCCCCCAGAAATTTGGTTGGCTTCTTCTTTAGTGGCGTTCAAGAAGACCTTGAATATTTGCTTTAGAAAGGATTTTGGTGTTTGCATTTAGGAGTCACCATGGATTATTGTACTGTGTTTCCCAGAAAATAAGACAGGGTCTTATTTTATTTTGACCCCCAAAATAAGCACTTGGCCTTATTTCCAGGGAGGTCTTATTATTTTTGAGGTGTAGGAGGCTTCTTAACCTCTGCCTGCAGATCAGCTGATCCAGAGACGGCTAGAAGTTCTGTCTCTGTTTCTGGCACACTCTTGCCAGTCCTATTGTTGCTGGGCCTGTCATTCTTTTTGTGGCCACCACTAAGAGAAGGGGCATTGTAGCTAGGGTTTGTGGCAGCGGCCTCTGTGAGGCCATCCTGTGTGGATGGCAGGTACATGTGGGGTGAGTTGGGGCATGTTCTCCCCTTCCCCTCAGGAAATGGTGGCGACTGGCTGCACATGCATTTAAATATTTTAGGGGAGGTCTTATTTTTGAGGAAGGGTTTATTTTAGCACATGTGCTCAAAAGCCCAGTTGGGCTTATTATCTGGGGAGGTCTTATTTTGGGGGAAACAGAGTAGCTGCCTTTTAATTGGTATTCCAACTGGAATTCCAAACAAAGTATAATAGGTTACTTGAATTACATTTCTTGAAATACCTGACATCACATCAAAGACATAATTTAGTCAAAACTAACCAAAAGGATAACTGATTTGGTTTTGTTTCCATTCAGTGACTATGAGTGAATAAGAGATACTTTTCAAAAATTTAAGCTCCATGACCAGATCTTAGAAGTAGTCAGAGGCAGAGATGAAGGGGAGATAGGTGACAGTGGAGGGATTCAATTTTTTTTACTACTGTGGGCGTGGCTTGGTGGGTGTGGCATGGCTTAATAGGTGTGGCTTGGTGGGCATGGCAGGGGAAGGTTATTGCAAAATCCTATTTCCTCCCGATCAGCTGGGACTTGAGAGGCAGAGAATAGATAGGAGCGGGGCCAGTCAGAGGTGGTATTTACCTGTTCTCCAAACTACTCAACATTTCCACTACTGGTTCTCCAGAACTGGTCAGAACCTTCTGAATACCACCTCTGGTATGTGAGTAAGGGGAGTTGGAAAAACCTCTAACCTTTCTGAGGCTCAAGCTAGGAGATCGAAACTGATATGACTTAGATTGGGGTGTACAGTCATATGATAACATGAAATTCTCAGTTAATGAGTGTAATGCAGAGTGCCAAGATTACTTTTGTAAGTCATTGTGGTCATGTGACATCTCATTTTATGATTGCAACAACGTAGAATGGCAATCTGTGGCCATAAGTCAAGGCCTGCTAGTATCATATCATACCAACCCACCATATATCATCCTATGATACCATTTTGCCTCACTTGCATTTGCAGAAATGAAGGAAGGTATGTATTTTTCAGAAGTAGCCTTTCATGATGATCCATTTAAGAATGAGATAATGGATAGGATTGAAAACAACTCTAGTCCTTCTTTCTGCTATAATATATGAAAATATTTTCTGAAGAAGCAGGAGACATTCCAGACATCATGAGTGCTATAACATGAAGAGAAAGGAGGAAAATATAGTAGAACCTGTCTCTCTGCCTTTCCTTTAATGCGAATTGCTGGCTTTCATGGAAGGAAGGAATTTTACGGAATGGAATTTTTGATCCAACAAACACTATATCAATTATAACGTGTGTCCCAAATCCATGTACTGCTTTTAAAAAAAATCATTGAAAATGAAAAGGTCTGTGTCCAAAATGGTTAAGCAAAAGTATAGAATAAAATTTCAACACCCTCTTCATGGTCTTTTTCTTTATAAACAAACTTAACTCTAGTTAAGTTAAACTTTAGTTAAATTCTTAACTCTAGTTTATTTAAGAGACCCTTGAAAGCATAATTAATCACATTTGTTATCAATAACATCAACAAGACTCATATATGAACTGATACCATTTTAATGGCCTTGCAAACAAGATTTTAAAAACTAAAATGAAAGTACTGCTTAAGGTGTATTTTTCAGCAACCCATAAACTGAATTTATTCTGGATAAATCTCCCTTATTAAAACTGATTTGATCTTTCAATAGAGCCACATCTTAAGTTGCATACAAAAAAATAGAAAAAGCAACAAAAAGTTTTTACTTGTAACAAGAGCTCACCTTACAGAAAGTATGTCTGTTTCCTCTTTGCAAGGCGGAAATTCAAGTTTGAAGATGTTTTCTTTAATATTCATAGCAACATCCATATTGATGGGGACGTTTGCTGTCACTGTGGCCTTTCCTTCTAGAAGGGCATGAATTTCAGGTGTAATAATTCCCATGTTTAAGATCATGTCCTTCTTCATCCTGCAACAACAGTAAAGAAAACAACAGGTTTTTTCCTGACACATTGTAATGGTGAGAAATACATGATACCAGGCATTTTTGCATGCAGTTCTTTTTACATAATGACTTTAGGTAACATTGATTGTACTTACCAAAGTCTCAGTCTAGTCTTCAGTTTGATATCACTGTTAATTATGTTAGCCCATGTGATTTGGGATGTTGGTTCTGGAGTCACCAACAACTGAACTGTTTGAATGAAAGAAAATAAATCAATGCATGTATTAATGTATGTATGTATGTATGTATGTATGTATGTATGTATGTATGTATGTATGTAAAAAACTAAGAGGTAATATAAAGGGAGGAATTCCCTTTCATATCCCTGCTCAGAATCTAGCAAAACCAACTGGCTGCATTAGGTGATTGAGATCTGAATTTTTCTTTGGTTTTCTGCAAGTTTTTTCTTTTCTTTATTTCTTATTCTTTCTTCTACCTTTTCTCTGCAATGTTATTACTCAAAATCTTTAGCAAAAATGGTAACGTATGAATTTGTACATATACATATTTGGATATGCATATACATAGGTATATGAATTAATAATGAATAAAATATATTGCCTTACCATCTCCAGTAATTTTTGTATGAGCAATATGGACCAAACCTATTTGCCAAGGTAACCCTGTACAAGTAGGCACAACACGCTGGATTTCCGCAGACATGAAATATTTCTCCCAGTGAATAGTTGGAAGATTTTTAAGACCATCTAGAAAATATTTTGCCCAAGGAAGTTGAGTGTCTCTTTGATATGCCTGCAAAAGTAGATTTGATGTATTTAAACAAATCTGCTAACCAGATGCAAACATTATGAGAATAATTGCTTCCCCAAAGAAAAGCTTTCCAATAGTAGTACATTATAAGTCAATAATATTTAGATATTATTAAAATAGGTATGTTAGATAATATTTAAAATATGAATCTTTAAGACTTTAAAAAGTAGATAATAGTTAATAGTAAATGTGAAAACAGTATGTAAAGCAGGCACCTGCAACATCTGTCGAATACTATCCCCCTTTAGACATGTAGTTCCAATTTCTTGTCCAAATATTTTGACATATCCTTCTAGATCAGGAAACTTATCTGTTCTGATTTTCTGGTCAGAAGGCTGTATGATAAGAAGTAGAAATTAGAATGTTCATTATTTAATTGACTCTGCATCCTGATTCTACATTTATGTATACAGAGCATTATCCAAAAGCCTTTTAAAAAATCAGTAGAAATTAAATAAAAATAAGCATCACAATAAACATAGATATTTATAAAAAGACTCTATGGAAAAGCAAACTGAAAAAAAAACCCCTGCAAACATCTATGCTGGTTTTCTTGCCTCCTATTTGAGCCCTCTACTCAGTGCAAACACTACAGAATTGCTTATAAAAGCTGCAACCTTGAAAGGTATGGGCAGAAGACAAGGATAACAAATAGAAGTCACTTGTGTATTTTGGTAGCTCTGCAGTGGTAGAATAACAAGAAAAAAGAAATAGCCAAATAAAATGTTTTTTTTTTTGACAGAGTTAAAAGCATCCATAAATGTATGTATGCATGCAGGGGTGAAATTCAGCAGGTTCTGACCAGTTGTGGAGAACCATTAGCGGAAATTTTGAGTAGTTTGAAGAACCAGCAATTACTACTTCTGGCTGGCCCCAGAGTGGGAAGGGAATAGAGATTTTGCAATATCCTTCCCCCAAGAATGGAGAGGGAATGGAGATTTTGCAATTTCCTTCCCCTGACATGCCCACCAAACCACGACCACAGAACCGGTAGTAAAAAAAATGCATTTCACCACTGTATGAATGTATGTATGTATGTATGTATGTATGTATGTATGTAGAAGCACAGCTAAGCTAAGTCTAACATTAGGAAGGTGGTAGTACTTTACCTGCTGTTCATTACTAAGGGAAAAATCAGCAAACGTAGAAGTTGGGATGGGGGAATGTAAAGGCAGATCAGGGTTTACAAAAGTTAAAACACTTTAATATACAGTAATAGTAGAGTTGAGATGAATAGTAGATTAAAGAACTAGTTTGGTCTAGTGCTAAAGGCACCAGGCTAGAAAGCAGGAGACCATGAGTTCTAGTCCCACCTTAGCCAGCAAAGCCAACTTGGTTCTAATCTCTTTCCCTCATCCAAACTTGCCTCATAAAGTTGTTGTGGGGAATATTGGAAGAGGAAAGTATATTGAGCATGTCCGCTGTCTTGCATTATTTGTACAAATAATAAGGATGGATACACATAAATAAAGTATAGCAGTAGTAGTGATGTCATACTTGCAGCAGGAATAGTAAAGTATAGCATGGTAATGCAAGTAATAGTATAGAATGCAATAAGATAGAAATAGATGTAGTAGCATATAGTATAGAAAACATTGTATTGCATAAGTAGAATAGAAATAGAGTATAGTATAATGCAGAAGACATAGAATTTTTTTGCACATATATGTTTGTATCTTTCAGTTTTGTACCTTAGATATTTTTCAAAACAAAGCAATTCCCCAATCCTTATAAGGAGATATAAGAATCCTATTTTCTACAGTCTAGTCTTTTGATTAATTTTTGAGTTTGGGTTAATCAAACAGGGTAAAGTTAAAGGTTCCCCTCACACATATAGTATGTGCTAGGCGTTCCTGATTCTAGGAGGCAGTGCTCAACTTTGTTTCGAAGCCGAAGAGCCAGTGCTCTCTGAAGACGTCTTTGTGGTCATGTGGCCAGCATGACTAAATGGCGAAGGGACATGGAATGCTTTTACCTTCCCACCAAAGGTGTTTCCTATTTTTCTACTCGCATTTTTACATGCTTTCGAACTGCTAGGTTGGCAGAAGCTGGGACAAGTAATGAGAGCTCACTCCGTTACGCAGTGCTAGGGATTTGAACCACTGAACTGCCAACCTTTCTGATTGACAAGCTCAGCATCTTAATCACTATATAAAGGGTATATAGTTTAAAAAGAACCCGTGACAACCCCTTACTAAAGAAATGAGAACAGAGATGCAGAAGGCAAACCTGACAGGATTTTTTAAAAAAAAGAAATAACAAGAACCGTTTTGATTTTGGAAGTACTGACTAGCCTTGTAAATTCCACTGATGGAAAAACAGTAGACTCCCTTTACACATTTTAGGTAGATTAACATGGGAGGTATGATCCTCAGGGGGGAAAAAAGTCATCGGGACACATTCATAGCATAATTAACTGCTGCCTATTTACCTCTTTCTGATGTTGCTGTGGATCTTGACCTTTGCTGACTTGCTTCAGAATCTCTTTGATTTCCTTTATTCTTTGTATTTGAACTCCCGCCTGTATTGGAAAGAAAAATACAGCTGGGATAATAAATCTACATAAATTTGAACAGTGTATTGCAAGTGTCTGGTTTGGCACAGCAACCAAACAAGACAGACACAGACTCCAATGGACAGTTAGGATGGCATAAAAAACAATTGCAACCAGCCTGCCTTCCACTGAGGACCTATATCCTGCACAAGACAGAAAGCAGGCTGTGAAAATATCTACAGATGCCTTCACATCCTGGGCATAAATGGTTTCAGCTTCTTCACTCAAGATGACACTACAGGGCATTGCACACCAAAGAAACCACACCCAAAGACCATTCTGCTCACTCTATTAAATAACTAATTCCTACAACACTGTCTATGGCCTGAGATGTCCAACCACCTAGTCGGCCTCTATTACTTCTTATTCTTATCACATGTCCTATTACCTATTTCCTTAGGCAGTTCTTTACCCTCCTACCCATTGGGAGGAGATATAGAAGCATAGCCAGCCACACAAACAGGCTGAAGAACAGTATTTATCCATGGGCTGTCAGATTCCTGAATGCGAAATAACATCATAACTATGTAGTACAATGGACTTGCAGGGCTGTCGCAACGTATAACATGTTCACACTGCTGCAATAGGACTGGATGTTTGTTAATATGATTTATTGGATTAGGGATTTTCTGTCTTCACTGTGAGTTGTATTGTGTTGGGAGTGATGCACTGAGGGAGATCAGCCAATCTCATTGAACATACATTGTGCACTAACAACAACAACATCAACAACAATAATCAATTCAGTAGCACAAATGATCCACTAGAATTTGTGCAAAAATTATAATATTAAAACAGCAACAAACTGGTGGGAACATCAGCCTGAAAAAGTCACCGAAAATCAGATGGTCAAGATCTTGTGGGATTTCCGCATACAAACGGACAAAATACTGGTGTATAATACACCAGACATCACACTGGTTGAGAAAAACAAGGTTACAATCATAGACATTGCAATACTAGGTGATAGCAGGATCAATGAGAAGGAATGTGAAAAAATCGCAAAATACCAGGACTTAAAAATCAAAATTCAACGACTATGGCACAAACCAGCAGTGGTAATTCCAGTGGTAATTGGCACACTGGGTGCTATTCCAAAAGCACTGGAATTACATTTAAAACAGTTAAAAATTGACAAAATCACCATCAGTCAAATGCAAAAAGCCGCACTGCTTGGATCTGCACACATATTACGAAAATACGTTATGACATCCTAGGCCCCTAGGTGGGGCCCGACTAGTAACCAATGCCAAATCCGGCGAAACAACTGGCCGCTGTGATACAATTGTATAATAATAATAATGACTGTAACTTTGTTGCATCTCCTGATTTATGTTGATTGCTTTTATTTGTTATCCTATTATGATTTATGTTGATTGCTTTAGTATCCTATCCAATATCCAACATTATCCAACAGTATCACTAAGTGTTGTATCTATGATTTATTATTTTTTATTAGATGATGATGATGATGAAGATGATGATTATACAATTGTATTATTGTATTGTATTATTATTAATAATTTATTTAGTATTTATGACTATGATTATCACTTGTTGCTTGTCTGAATACTGAGACGTTATGCACCAGAGACAAATTCCATTTGTGTGTTCAATCACACCTGGCCAATAAAGAATTTTATTCTGTTCTGTTCTGCTCTGCTCTGCTCTGCTCTGCTCTGCTCTGCTCTGCTCTGCTCTGCTCTGCTCTGCTCTACTCTACTCTACTCTAAATTGATCTATAACCTGCAGTTTATTTAAAGACTCTACAATGTCTCTGCATTTAGAAAATCCCACAAAAGGAGCCATTTTTAATTAAGAATGGCTTAACAGAAAATATAATAAAGAAAAGCTGTCATGTATAGGCTTTGAGGTCCATACATCTCCCTACTTACTTTTTAAAATATCAAATGGTGCACAGATGAAACCAATGCTAAATAGATTTTTTTTTAAAAAAAAGAATAAATATATGAAAGATTCATTGGTAATATACAGGTCACTTAATGTTAATCTCAGAAGAGTACAATTATCAGTAACAGTTGAAAAACAAGGTATAGCTAAATAAAAGCAACAGTATGAATTTCAGTACCAGTACCAGTACCAGTACCAGTACTGGTACTGGTTCAGTACCAGTATCAGAAATGAACATTAAGAAGTATACCTATACTTTTTATGCATATTGTCAGCATTTCCAATACATTAGAAAGAAGTGTGGGTAGGAAACAAAAACGAGCAGGAACTTTAATTTATAATTTATAATTCTGTTCAACAGATAATTTAAATACCTCAAAAGGGGAAAATATGCTGCCCATGAAGAGTGCCTTGAAATGGGTCATTATAAATGCTGGTTGCGTATCCTCTTCTTCATGAAGAAACATTGAATTCATTGCCAGACGAAATTTGTAAATTTCTGAATAAGATAGATAATCCAGTAAGACCAATTATTCCAAAGCAGGAAATAAATACTTAAGTTTGGGCTTTAATTGCTAAGTGCAATTTATGAAATAGCCACATAGTCTATAGCACGCATAAAAAATTTGTTATAACAATGTTGGACAAGTGGAACTTCCACATATATTCTCCACTACTTTGCTCTGGTTAGCCATCATTGGCAATACTATAGTTCAAAAAGGTTAGGACAAATCAGAGCAAATTCAGAGTAAGACTACCAAGATGGTGAAAGGCTTAGACCAAGCACTATGAGAAATAGTTCTGGGTATGGTTAGAAAAAGCAGGGGAGATATGATACCAGTCTTCAAATAACAGAATAACAGAATTTGAAGGGACCTTGGTGGTCTTCTAGTCCAACTTCCTGCCATAGAAAATCCTATGCCATTTCAGAAAAAATCCGATCTCTTCATAAAACCCTCCAGTGTTGGAGCACCCACAACTTCTGGAGGCAAGTTGTTCCACTGATTAACTGTTTTGTCAGGAATTTTTTCCTTAGTTTTTGGTTGCTTCTCTCCTTGATTACTTTCCATCCATTGCTTCTAATTCTGCCTTCAGGTTCTTGGGAGAGTAGGTTGACCTCCTTTTCTTTGTGGCAGCCACTTAGATATTGGAATGTTGCTATCATATCACCCCCAAAGTCCCTTTTTCCATCAAACTAGATTCCTGAAACTCAATTCCTGCAATGTTCTTTGTATGTTTTAGCCTTCAGCCCCCTAATCATTTTGTTGCTCTTCTCTGCACATATTTGACGCATTGTCACATGAAAGGGAAAATGAAGTTATTTTCTATTTTTCTAGAAGGCAGGATTAGAAACAAAGGATTATTAAAGCCAGAAGGAAGTGGGATTAGGTTAGAAGTCAGGAAGAACTTCCTAACATTCTGTACATCAGTAAAACAGGCTGCCATTATACTTGACAGCTTCAAACAGAGGCTGGATGGTCAGATATGATTTAGTTGATCTTGTACTGAATGGAATGTTGGATTGCATTACCTCTAAGGTCTCTTCTGACCATATGATTAAATGATTTGGGCTTGACATTGTCCACTAATGAAGGAAAATATATTCAAATCTATAGTTATTCTGGATGAAAGATGGGAAACAAGTTATAAGGACATGATAATGGAACATATTCTCCATTTCTAGAATGGCATAGCTTTCCTGATGTCTACATTCCAAAATAATTTGGAATGTATTAATTTTTGCAAGACTTGAAGCGTTGTGACCCACTGACATGTATAAGATGTCACCAAGCTGGCAGGAATAGCCAACCTTCAAGAAGATAGGCTTAAGATACAAAAGGATCTTGACAAACTTGAACATTGGGCACTATCTAATAAAATGAAATTCAGTGGTGAAAAGAGTAAGGTTCTACATTTAGGCAAGAAAAACGAAATGCACAGGTACAGTATAGGTGGTACCTTGCTCAATAGTAGTAACTGTGAAAGGGATCTTGGAGTCCTAGTGGACAACTATTTAAATATGAGCCAGCAGTGTGCAGCATGTACTAGTGGGGAAAATCTATACACTATTCTTATATTATACATATAAGCGTGCGCGCGTGCGCGTGCACGCGCACACACACACATATGCACACACACACACACACACACTCATGCTGTTGATCATATTTATATTGCCTACTAAGCATAATTTTGTGAATATTAATAGAAGGGATGAGAAAACCATGATAGATTTACCATTTTTGCTAATGCTTTTAAAGCCAAAATACAAATGTTCTGGTAAAGATAAATGACATTGCTGAGACAAATGATTCTTAAGAATTTATGTTTCTAGTAATAAATGCTCTACACTCAAAGACATTGGCATTAATACTTTATCAACCATTATCAAGCAAAAGCTCCTGATTAAGAAATGGACTTGGATCCAGGTAACGTTAGGAGAGTCCCATTTTTAAAGAAGAAAGATAAAGAGGGTAATATCTATATAACCCCTTCCTATATTTGAAAAAAAAAAACATTTTGGAGGGTTAGAAGCTGCTAGTGTGTAAAAAAAATCATTAGGATCTGCAGGTAGAAAGAGGGAACCAATCACATGTTCCCCCTGCCGCAACTCTGCTGGATATCATAAAAGAAAAGAATCCTTCCTGTTAGATATTCACCCTATCTACAGTGGTTTCCACTAATGTCCTCTGTTCCGGCGGGAACAGAGGTTTAATCCTATTGGTCGAAGGGTCTGACAGTTCCCTATAAAAAGACTCAATCTGTCAGACTCAATCTTCGCTGGATTGTTCTCACTTGTTGTATTCAATAAAGAGCTGTTGTTACCGTTAAGCCTGTGTCTGCCTATCCATTACCCAATATAACACTTCCTATCAGCAGAACAGCCGATCTGGATCCAAACCATACTTTGTTAAAGGAATAATAGAACTGTAGATGGATGATAAAGTTACATATAAAATGCAATGTTATTTCATGCATATGAGCATTCTTTAGAGGGCACAAAGTTCATCTGGCAAGTAAGTGCTTTTGGCATTCCTGAAAATACAGCTGGGAGAAAGCAGGTCTGAATAATGCATATAACTTTGGTCTCAGCTTTATGTGTGCTACTTAGTTTTATATCATGGAACTAATGAAATGGTCATGTAATGTCATTCCAGAAAATCTGTAATGTTGCCTGAAGTGGCACTAATTGAACTACTTGAATTGTATTAATTAATTCTATTTTTAAAAAAAGAAGGCAGAAAGAAGCATTTGTTAAGTTCTATGCACAAAGTTTTCAAGTGTGTTTTGAACTCTTTCTTTCTCTGGATATAGGTAAATTTCTGGGATTTTCCCAACAATTTAGTGCTACGAACATTCTTTATATGCAGCCTAGCAGAGCCTGCTTTTCTATAGATGGGTTGGGTCCATATTGTGAAGTGCATTGGTCTGAGACTGGCACCATTTCTGGTGTCCCAATGTTATTATGACCTTGGGTGTAGCTTGAGAAGCTAAACCATTAACTAGGGGTTAGTCTTGGTTCTACACAAACAGACTATTCAACTCTGATGTTACCTCTACTGATGTATCAAGAATTCATTCCTCATCTCAAATCATTCGAAACTCAACGAATTTCTACCATGCTTTGGTGACCCTGACCTCTGTCAACCACTTGGAGATTTGCTAAATTCCCTTTTGCTGCTATTTCAAGTATGCTGTTCTTTGCAACAAGAAAAGAGATTGGCCATTTATGTTCCACACTTCCATTGAGTGGAAAGAACCCTGGCTAGTGATACTAGAGGACAGAACAACAGGCACAGTTATGCAGTGAGACAATCCTGAACAAAATGATGTGATAGACCTGAGTGGTTTTTATATGGAAGGGCTTGGTTGATTAACCAAACTTTATCAATAAAGCAGAATATTTGTAGATCAGGGTTGAAATTAGCAGTCTTTTGGGCTCTCTAAGCTTGCTGGTTTTGTTGTAGATCTTTGATTACCCTTACTAGACTACCACTGATGATATCACCCTGTTAAGGGTGATGAATTGTCTGCAAGACAAAAACCAAGCTCAGGAGCACCTAGGATCCTCAATAGTTTTATATCCAAGAATATATATATATATATATATATATATATATATATATATATATATATATATATATATATATATATATATATATATATATATATATATATATATATATATATATATATATATATATATATATATATATATATATATATATATATATATATATATATATATATATATATATATATATATATATATATATATATACACACACACTTAAAGTCACAACCCCTGGTATGCCCAAGTATGGGAGGAAGGTTAACTCCCTGCCTGGGAGGCAATGGAGCACAGGTTCGATTCCCAAACATGGGTAGGGCTAGGTGATGAGAGCTAAATAGCTTGAAATAGATCTATACTAGTCTCCCTTTATTTATTTATCAGCATAAATATAATATTATATATATATATATATATATATATATATATATATATATATATATATATATATATATATATATATATATATATATATATATATATATATATATATATATATATATATATATATATATATATATATATATATATATATATATATATATATATATTAGAATGTCTTGATTAAAACCCTATGGTTAAAATAAACCATTATGGTAAATGTTGGCAGGACTACTGCAGTTGAGTGTGTTATTGTAGGCTGTACAAAGATGTTCGGGGCTGGGAAGGTGCCAGTTTCAAGTTAAAAAAAAACACATCTCTGTCATTCACCCCTAAATAGCATGCAATATCAACCCATTTTTGAAATCTTACCAAGAAGACTCCAAGGAACAGTCCAGGCAGCCACCAGGAGTCAAGGTTAGTTTCAAAATGGCAAAACAAAACCCCAAACCATACAGAGAGGCATTTTAAGTCACCATTTGTTTCTAAGTGATATATAATAGTAGAAGATGATATGTTACTTACCATCAAAGTACTCAAAGAAAGAATATCTGCTGACCAAATTACCAGCCCACCTTCGACTTTTTTCAGACAGGACTTTGAGAGCCATCCTGTAAGAAGAAGCCCTGAAAGAAAGAAGATGGATCCACCAAAACTTCACATTGAAGTCCATTCTTTGTGGTTAAAAACATTTTTTTTTAATGAGACTTACATCATTATGAATTCAGGAGATCTGTTGTCGGCTATTGCGCCGAGATACCTGTAGACAAAGTTTTCAACCTGTATACTAGGCTCATGTATCATTGCATTAGCTAAGGCCATCAGTACAGGCAAAGTGGGCTTTGATTCCAGAAGGACAAAGGCAGCACACGTGCGGACAAGAGGAGTAAATTTGTAATTCTGGATTATTGGAAGTAAAATTCCTTGTACCTGTGCAAAATAGATAGGAAATATTAGAGTTATATTAGAATATTAATATTAGAATATTAGAGCAAAAACCATCTGATACATTCACAGCCCTTGAAAATGAACAGATTCATTTGATGTTAATGGGAGTCCATTCTTGCTTGTTCCTGAATAAGAGTTTCAACTGGAAAAGCCACATCTGACTTCTCCTTATCAAGAATAGGAAAAAAGAGACACAGTGTTGCTGTACTGGAAAGACAGACAATGAAGGTGTCAGAATCTCTCCATTAGATAATTAGGAAAGAAAACCACGAGACTCCATGTGTAGAAATCAAGTGTACTTTTACTAATTATAAATGATTAAAGGCATAGCGTAGCGAAGTCTGATTATTTAGGCGCGAAAGCGATGGATATATAGAATAGCCCATTCCCCACCCCTTGGCATCACAGTTACAGTCCAATCATAATTCTCTCAAGTGTCAGGTGTGAGATAACTTCAAAAGGCATCACGAAGATGGAATGTCGGTGCCGTTAGTCCTGGCGGGAATCTCCCACGCATGCGTAGTCCGATAGACAGCTGAACTCCAGAACCTTCCTCCAGCACAATGAGTAACCCCTCCCAAATAACATGCCCACCCTCCCCGTTTCATGGCAGCCGAAGCAACAGCAAGCAGAGGCTGACAGAAGGGCACTAATATCTTTCTTTTCATTAGCATCAGGTTGAGATGCGTGATGCCACTCTGTGTCAAATGTTGAGATGGATGAGTGTAGAAATCAAATAAACCCCAAAGGCAACCCCATCAGTGAATTTGTCTTTTTTTCCCCATTCACTTTTTTTAGGAAAATTCCCTGGCAATGTGAACAGAAGATTTTTACATATATGCTTTTGTTTCTCTCCACTGGGAAATATTTTGGCTTAATACAATAAACTACGACAATAATTACAGTACATAATTATGGGCCAATTTATGTTCAACCACTTGCTCCATGATATTGTTAATATAATAATTCAGCAAAACCAAGCCAATTAACCATCCTCCCCGTCTCCAAAATACAAAAACAAAAATCCACAGTACTTACCCGTGCAGGATCTTTTTGGCCAGGATTTCTTAGAGCCAGGATAGCATTCTGTTGAATTCGAACATCAGAGGGAAGAGGAGATTGCAGAAACTTCATAATGGGTTTCAAGACAATTATGTGTCTCACATTTCCAAAGGTTTTCAAGGCCAAGACACTTGCATCTATGTCAGATGATCTTGCGGCATTGGTTGCAAAATCAGTCAGAGGCTGTGAAAAATATTGTGTTATAGTAAAGTTGGTACAGTGTTATGGATAGTTAGCAGGTCCAATCAAGAATGCATGTGCACAAGGTACTCTTGTGAGTATCCCCACAAGTGGGAAAGGCATAGCTTTATATGACATTTGGATAGAGTGATATATAAAATAATAGGCATCAGGAGGAAGTAAAAGATGTTCTACTCTTGATTTAGAGGAATTGATTTGGCTAAATGCAGATACATAATTCTAGATAGTTAAGTTGGCCACTACGGGGTATCCTTAAAAAATGCAATATGGTTCTTAAAAAATAAAGGATTTAACTATATCATATTTATCTGATGTCATTTTTACAATCTAGTGAAAACGGCGATAGTAGCACTAGATAATAGATATCCATAATTGCCTCTTCTAATAACTCTAGAAAATATTGTATATATATTGTATATATATTTACAAATTAGTGTATGTATGTATGTATGTATGTATGTATGTATGTATGTATTCTATATCTGTATCTGTATCTGTATCTGTATCTGTATCTGTATCTGTATCTGTATCTGTATCTGTATCTGTATCTGTATCTGTATCTGTATCTGTATCTGTATGAATAAAGGTGATGATACCTCCTGCCTACCAGACATCTGGAAACCAGCCCTAGTCAACAAACGAGCCCCACCCACCATCCAAGCCATTACAACACGAAACAACAATGTACACACAGCCAGCACCAATCAGCACCAGTCTACCAATCATGATACAACCACACAACCAATCACTCCTCTTACTGAATCAAAGCCAGCACTCCATACCCCCCCCCCCAAGATTTATAGAAAGATGACAGCTCCGGCCACACTTTAAGTCCAAAACCCAGCCTGAAGATGGCGAGTGAGACCTCACTGAAATGTTGCCAAGACAATCTCAATCTTACATGGGAAAAGACCCGAATACAACAAGACCAGCATATATGTATGTGTATGTGTATGTGTATGTGTATGTGTATGTGTATGTGTATGTGTATGTGTATGTGTATGTGTATGTGTATGTGTATGTGTATGTGTATGTGTATATGTATATGTATATGTATATGTATATGTATATGTATATGTATATGTATATGTATATGTACATACACACACACACACATATACACATACACATATATAAAACCATGGATATATCAGTATGTTTGCAATGCTGGTGTACAACAACATAATGTTTCCAATACTAGTGTACAACAACATAAACTTCAATATAAATTAAAAATGTATGGAAGACAAATATAATTATTCTAGCTGCTAACAATAATATAGATGCCCTACAAAAAGGGTAAAATTCTTCTTTAGAGGCAACATTAAGGCATACATAACTGGCACATTTACTACTGTTTTTAATTAAGTAATGGACTCTTACATTTATTTTTTTAAAAAAGAAACTTACAATAATAAGAGCTTCATAAAAATGCTTTATAAAAGAAAAGGACAAGTCATATAAAACTATCATGAAAACCTATTAAGCAAATATGCCCTATAAATGTTAAACATTTTTTTGCTGCTCTCACATTCTTTCTCCGCCCTCCCCCCACATTTCTGGTTGGCGTTAACAATTCTGATGCCAGTGAAGCAAAACTCTCATTTTAATGTTTTGTAGTAACACCTGAAAACTATTCAACAGAGCTATTTTCATTCGAAAGTTCCTTCATCTGAGCTGAGTTTGCACTCTGGAGCTTAAGGATTTTTAGGTGAAGAAACAGAATTGAAACTGGGCAATGTACCTTGAGATATTTGTCGAGGATTGTGTTTGAAGCGGCATAGAATCTGGAAAGTAATGATCCATAGGAGAGACAGATGGAAGTACGATAGAGACTCTTTGGACCTTTAAGAACGTCTATCATAATGGCCTGTGGAAAGAATATTCTGCTGTTACTATAACTGAGTAGCAAAGGCAGTTGCAATTACAAAGCCAAAGGTTTGCTTCTATTTAACCTGTAGATCTGTAACATTGATACCAGTACACCCGAGATCAGAGTCAGAAATGAAAGATCCAAATATAAAGCAATTACGCTGCTTAGCATCTGTAGAATTGTTTATGGTGTTTATATCTTACCATGTAAGATATCTTACTATTTATTATTCCAATATTTCCTGTAAGAACTGATGAGGAACATTTTTTCTACATCACAGATGAGTGGCTTGCCTAAAGCCCTGCTTTATGAGTTTATGGCAAGGCTTCATTTAAAGAAACAAACAAACAAAAAAGATAATCCGGCTCAGTTTCCTGAGCCGACTCAGATATAAGTATTTCCATATAAGTATTTCCAAGATCTGATAAAGACACTTGAATACAGTAAAAACAATTTCAGGACAAATTCTCTGCTATATCTGCAGCCTTTTAAAGAACATTCCATTACATGGTGTCAGTGCCTCAGGCAAGCATGTCAATAATTACAGACTTATACATGGAGAATCACCATAGTTTATTTGCAGAGAGTATCATCATTTTAGAAGGATAGAATATGAATTTCTTTAAAGTGAAAGCTTTCTGATATGTTAGAATTGCAGCTCCTATCATTTCCAGTCAGCATAATCAACAGAATGTGCTAAACCCAATTTAAGAATAAAACAGAATAGGTTCTAACTGTATATTTTCTTTTTTTCCCCATATATTGTATAGCCTCAAGTTTCTGCATTTCACCTTGCAGTCTACCTTAGCTTTTACACAAGATAGAAATTCATGATTTGGTCAATGATGGTTTAAATGCAAATTCTAATTGAGTTTTTAGGAAAGTTTTTGTTTTGGATGAATTGGTTGACCCGGTAGCCTTATAGATGATTCATTGCAAAGGCTGAGTAAGGAAGCTGGGAAATATGGTTCAGCAACATCTCCGAAGCAATAGCTTTGGCATCTGCTGAATTTCACTCAGGCTAGTGTCACTCAAGATATGGAAAGTGAATTTAGAAGCTAGAAATTATTTGTAAATCGGTGGGAAAGCCAACATGCATGCATTGCCACATTTTAGAGTTTCCCTCAATTATTCTGTTCAATCTTCCACAAACAGAGGATCAGTTGTAAGAGTACTACTGTGTCACAGTTCCCACAGATGCTCTTATTAAATCATGAACCTTGAGCCAAGCTTCAAAAGGAATCCAGTTATTTATTAGGAGCTTTGTGTCAACATGATCCAAGTGAAGCCAACTCTGACCCCACTTAATTTACGTTCCGCCTCTGACCCTGTTCCCCCATTCCCCACAAGGTGTGTCAGCAATCATATTCTCCAATGAAGCAATTTCGCAGGTTGTAGAGATCACTCTCTCCAGTCACTGTGGATAACTGCAGAGACAGCCTTGACAGAGATATGGCTGGAATGTGCTTTTTGTCAACTCACAAAGTTTTGACTGGTGTTCGTTTCCCCACCCCCTCTGCCTACGGCAACTTGAGAGCAGGTCAGGGATGCTTTGTGAGTTGACATGCTTCTTATAATAAACAGTTAACAACTTTAACATCATCATAATAATAGCAACAGCAAGAATGACAGCAGTATTTTACCATAGCTTCTTCGACGACTTCTTCAGATGCATTACAGAAATGGAAGAAGACAAGCAATGCTTGGGCTGCTTCAGTCGTGGTGATCTCTTGTTGAACCATTTTGTGCCTCACATATTTTAGCCCACTTGAAGTACCCGCAGTAGAGATTAAATCCAAAACGATGGATCTGTGGAAAAAAGGAGAAACATGCTTGAACTGTGATTATTTGGATTTAAATATCCAAATTTGGTTTTCAACAGAAAAATAACTTCCTGTTTTATCTTACCTATATATTGCCTGCCCATAATAACTGTCAAACACTTCAAAATAATTAATTTCATTTTCTGTGCGCAAAAGGTTGACCAGATGCAGAATTTTTTTACCATCTTTTGGAACATTTTCATCTGCCAGGTAATGCAATCCATCCTCAATCTGTTGGATAAGGGGTTTTTGGGGGGAGGGGGGAGGGTTTAAAAAAATAAACCAATAAACTTCAAAACATTTTAGATATTGTTTCATCATTGAACTAAGAATATTTAGTTGAAGAGTGTTCAAAGACTTCAGTTAGTCCAGAACGCAGCCGTGCGAGCAATTGTGGGTGCACCCTAGGTACACCCACGTCACACCTATCCTCCGCGAGCTGCACTGGCTACCCATTAGTCTCTGAATCCACTTCAAGGTGCTGGTCGCTACCTATAAAGCCCTACATAGCATTGGACCTGGGTACCTGAGAGACCGCCTCCTGCCAATTACCTCCCATAGACCGATTAGATCTCACAGGTTAGGTCTCCTCTGGATTCCATCCACCAGCCAATGTCGGCTGGTGACCCCCCAGGGGAGAGCCTTCTCTGTTGCAGCTCCAGCCCTCTGGAATGATCTCCCTGTCGAGATCCGGACCCTTACTACCCTCCCGGCCTTCCGCAAAGCCACCAAGTCCTGGCTGCTCCAGCAGGCCGGGGGGCCTGTGAAACATCCAGCCCCACGGAAATTGTGAATGTTGCGTTTTTTGTTTTTAAAGTGTTGTCTTTGTCTAGTTTTCCCCCTTCCCTTGTCTATTGTGAGCCGCCCGGAGTCCTTCCGGAGTGGGCGGCATACAAGACAAATAAATACAAATACAAATACAAATTTACATGGAAGCAAAAACCCATTTACATTCTAACTTTAAGCTTAAAGGTAAAGGTTCCCCTTGCACATACATGCTAGTCATTCCCGACTCTAGGGGGCAGTGCTCATCTCCGTTTCAAAACCAAAGAGCCAGCACTGTCCATCATCTCTGTGGTCATGTGGCTGGCGTAACTAAACACTGAAGGCACATGGAGAGCTGTTACCTTCCCACCAAAGGTGGTTCCTATTTTTCTACTTGCATTTTTACATGCTTTTGAACTGCTAGGTTGGCAGAAGCTGGGACAAGTAATGGGCGTACACTCTGTTACACAGCACTAGGGATTCAAACCATCGAACTGCTGACCTTTCTGATCGACAAGCTTAGCATCTTAGCCACTGAGCCACTGGGTCCCTTAACTGTAAGCTTACCTCCTTTTTTATGTTCTTGATTTTTAATAATGAAGCAGGAAGTAGAGGAACATCTTTAAAATGATATAGAAGGGAACCGTATTTTTTCAAGTTAGAAGGTATTTGTGGCAAGCGGCTATGGGCTTCAATGAGTTCCAGTTTTTGCCTAAAGAATGAAGATGCAATGAAATTAAGAGAGAATTAATTATGAACACTGGTTATGGTTTTGCCCTTGGTTACCAGCTGTTTTTTTTTTATAAAAATCAAAACAAAAATCTAGGCACTTTGATATTGGGCTCATATTTTAATACAAATAGTGCTTGATGTCCAGGTCATAAAATATTGCTGAAACTTCAAAACTATGCTTCTATGACATAGCAGTTCAGACAATGTATATAATTTTACTTGGGTCTATAAATCAACATTGCTCTCCTTAAAAAATAATTCTAAGCCACATAATTAAGGTAAATTAATTTATCTTAATTAATATTGAACCAGTTTTGTATTATTCAGTATTTATTCAAAAAATAAGTAGACCTGTCATGTAATAGAGTGGACCATTAATGTTATCCTTTAGTAATCAAAATCTTTGTAGTCAATACTTTCAACATCTAAAGGTGTTTGAACAAAATATTCTGTATAATATTATAAAATTGTTCAGGCTGATACTGGAGAACTTTAACTTGTCCTCTTTGAATCTGGACAGATTATGTCAAAATGACTCTTCTCATTTTACTGAGAATATTTGTTATTAGATAGATAATGATATAATAAATAAACAAAATATTTCATTTTTATAGCTAACCATAATACTCTATGATTATTTGGGATTTAACAAATACAATTCCAGAAACACAATGGAATAGATGTTAAATGTTACAGATATTATAATAAAATAAAGACATTCATAATTTTGGAAAAATTATAGCAGAGTTGTAAGACCTGGCCTCCAGTTTGACGTATTCTTCAGTTCGTTCTCTGAATGGTGAGAATTGCTGAATTTCTTGAGCTGTGGCTTCCATGATTATTTTCTCATTCTTTTCCTTCAAATCTTTTATTCTGTAGTTGTATATACTTGACCCTTGAAAATTCTTATTTTTCTTTACAAAAAATATGAAAATGTTATTAGAAAGCAATTTATGCAATAGAAATGATAGCATGGCTATTCATACAATAAAATATAGTAAGTTTGTTTGGATACAGTTAACAATAAGAGTTGGCAGCAGGCAAACTACATTTCCTCCAGAACCAGGGAACCTCTCTCTTTTATATGAAAAACAAATTTAATTCTTATATTGTCACTTCCTTGAACATGAATAGGAAAATGGCTTTTATCTGATCTCTTTTTGTGTTATATGCTGTGATGATCAATAGAAACAATGGTGAACAAGATGAATATGGAAAATTAATATGTAGGAATGAATAGAACATTTTTTAAAAAGAAATATATTTAGAATATCTAAAGGGAAAAAAAGTATGTGAAAAAGAGTCTGCTTGATTAAAATGTGCAGGTATCTTGAACATGAAAATTAGTTTACTATTTTTGCATTAGAATTGTTCAAGTTTCTACATGTTTACATAATGACTGATGATGTGCCATCAAGTGAGTGCCATCTTCTCTGGGTACCCACAAGAATAGACTTTCTCCAGATGATCTATCCTAAACTGCCATTCAGGTCTTCCAATGGGATAAATAGTACAAGTGGTTTATGACTTATGACCATTCATTTAATGACTGTCCAAATTTGAAATGGCATTGTCTTCTGTAGCAACAGTCAGTTAAATCTGAGACAATTTTCCTGTGTTTTTAAAAATAGTTTCATATGGTAGCATGATTGCACTGTGTCAACTTACCTTAAATGAACTTATAATTTAGCAAAGTTTGAACTGTACATGGAGTGTATGGGAATTCATTCCCTTTAAATTGTATCTCCAGCTTCCACTGATAAGAAGCAATCAATTTATTCAATGGAACATTGAATATTGTAATATACCTTCCAAGTACAAAGTAGAAATCAAAGGAGAATTTCTAGAACTATATTTTGAGTTTAGTGAATTGTATAATCATGCCTCTGCAATTTAATACACACAATATAGTTATCTTGACATAGGCTTCCAACTTAAAGAATATGTTTCCCATGAAAATAACTGCACGAATAACGTTTTAAAGATGCCAGTAATGTTCTTCCTGTTCAATTAGAGAAAAGGGAATAATTATGTTTCTTGCGGCCTGGAAACCCCTTATGAACTTTTTGCATAAAAGAGAAAAAACAACAATTTATGATCTAAAGTTTTGTTTTAATCTATTAAGTAAAATAGACTATAGAAAGAAGAATCATGGTGTAACTTTAAAGAAAGAGGTAAGTTGTATTTATAACTACTGTAAAGAAAATTGGATGCTATTTCTTTATATATGTTTTTCTTTCTTTCTTTTCTATTTTTCTTCTACTTTTTTCTTTTCCTAAATTTTCTTAAATTTTTTTGCTATTTCTTCCTTGTTATTTTCTCCTTCTTACTATTTTAGTTTATATTACTACTTACTCTTGTTTTTAAAATCTTTCATTAAATTTATATTAAAGAAAGGATGTCAGTAATGTTTAGTTGACATAATTGATTTGTCTCTCTTTTGCAATTTGTGATTGCATATTAAAATGGGTCAAACCACGTGATGAATTGTAGCAACCAAAGACTAGTAACACGGCAGTTATAGAATTGTGTGCAAATAAATAGCAATAAATCTGCTTGCATACATAAAATGGCTTATATGTTTTATATCTAAGTATGTATAAACAAATTTACTAGGACAGTTATCTATGTTAGCAATAAGAGAAATAGAATTAGAAATGAATTATGTAATACCAAAAACTGAGTTTGCAAACAAGCCAGGGAAATGGTTGGCATTTGAATTATGAAAAGAAAAAGATACTCATACAAGAGGGAACAACTGTATTAATGGATAGTCTGGCCATAAAAAAAATCATCAATATTATTCTAACGTATAAAGTAAGTGATACCTCTCTGGGGAAAATAGATGAATACCTAGAATTTGGGCACGAGGAATACAAAATAACATCAATGGAAGAAGGGGTAGCAGAGGGACATAGCTGCCAGTGGCTTTCTTATTTACAGTTATTAAAAAGATTTAAAGTAGACAAGTAGTTTATGGTTTGGACATTGTAAGATTGAGTCTGAAATGAAATTATGTACAAATGATGACTATGTAAATGCTAAAGTGTATCAATATTATTGTAATATAAATCAGAAGAAGAAGAAGAACAAGTGAAAGAATGTATGATAAAATGGGCTAAACATTTTGGTTACAATATACTTATGGATGGGCAAATATATGGTGGAAAAGACTGAAATTGACATTATGTTATAACCTTAAAGAGTATTTTTATAAAATGATTTATTGTTGGTATCTGTTATCAGAAAAAAATGTTTAAAATATCCAAAGGCATTTCAAATTCTTGTTTGAAAGGTGAAAAACAAGAAGGAATATTTTATTATGCTTGGTGGACACGTAAAAAAGCTAGAAAATTCTAGATTCAAGTACTTACACTGATTTGCACATTTTTAAAGATTAATGTACAAGAAGTCTTCTTTCAGGACAGTTCAGCAAACAGTTGGGAAAAATCATGAAACTTTTTGTGTGTGCATGATAACTATTGTGGGATTATTGGGATATAATAAAATTATAATAATATATAATGTATATCGATATCTATGTTTAATAACAATCATTTATTAAGATTGTTTGCCTTCTTCTCTGTATCTCTATAGCTTTAACATCTATCTTTCTACAAACACAAGACACACACATCCATTAACGGTACTGACCTGTCTGCAGTATTCACATGGAATAACATAGGCAGCACCAACAACCTTTCTAGCCAGGTTATCACAATTCATTAAATCTTTGGATTTGGTCATCAAGAATTCATCTGGTTTTTCAGTGTTTTGAAGGAGGTAGATGGTGTCACACCTACCTTCAATGCCATCCTGCAAAATAAATAAATGTAAATGAATGAATGAATGAATAAAATATCAATGCAATACATACAAAGAAAAGATACCTATGAAAAGTATCTATTCACTTGTGGAATTGCACTTTCCTTTCTAATTCCTAATGCCTTTGATCAAGTTGTCATTGTCGTCATCTTCCTCCTCCTCTATCATGCCAAACCTCTACAGTCCTTAGTAAAGACCTGGCATTTCCTTTGCAAAGTTCTTTATTCATTTTCAATTAGGCTTATTTTATATAAAGCATAATTTTGGAATGTTTTTAATAATAAAAACGGTGGCCAAATAATCTGATCAATGAGAATTACACCTCAAAAGCAAGATCTTTCAGAGCTGGAACTGGCACCTTATCCCTAAAAACCCTATTATACCTAATCTACAATTCACACATTCCTGTGTTAGAAGCCTTGGAGTTGTAGATGAGCAGATGGGCCATGAAAGCAGCAATAATTAGCTCACTTGCTGAAGAAATGTGATCTTTCTTTCCTATATTAGCAGAGTTCACTCAGATCTCTAACATTGTATCATATATTTTTTTTGGTATTCATCAAAAGTGAAACCTCAGTAAGTACCTAGAATTTCTATTAACTTTAAATTTGTTCCCCATCCCCCTCAAGGCAATTTCAACCTAGACATTTCCATGTGCTTTATACTCGCCATTAGCTTAATGAACAGCTATTCACCGTTCCACATTGTAGCAATACCTTCACATAATTAGTCCAATATGAAATGAAAGAGGAAGAATTTGTGTTGGAAGGCTGTTATTCAAAAAGACCTTCCATGACCCTTTTTCCCTTTCCCCCACCCTTCCAAAAAACAAAAGGCCTATGGATGAATTCTTATAAGCAGGAATGCCACAACACAATATGAAATTTTATGTGGAGAAAAGCAAGATTTTACACCTAGGTAGGAAAAACCAAAAGTACAAGTACAGATTAGGTGAAACCTGGCTCAAAAACGGTAACTGTGAAAGGGATCGGACTAATCCTAGTGGATGATCATTTAACTATGAGCCAGCAGTGTGCAGCAGCAACCCAAAAAAGCTAATACAATCCTTGATCGCATAAACAGAGGCACAGAATCAAAATCATATGAAGTATTAGTACAGCTTTATAAAACTTTAGTAAGATCACACCTGGAATACAGCATTCAGTTTTAGTCACCACATTACAAAAAGTGTTGAGACTTTGGGAAAAAAAGGCAGAGAGGATAAATGAAGACAATTAAGAGCCTGGAGACTAAAACATACGAAGAACGGTTGCAGGAACTGGGTATGGCTAGTCTAGAAAAAAGGAGGACTAGTATTCCAGTATTTGAGGGGCTGCCACGAAGAAAAGAGGGTCAATTTATTTTCCAAAGCACCAGAAGGCTAGACAATGGATGGAAACTGATCAAGGAGAGAAGCAATCTTGAATTAAGGAGAAACTTCCTAATAGTGAGAACAATTAACCAGCAAAATGGCTTGCCTTCAGAAATTGTGGGTGCTTCATCACTGAAGGTCTTTAAGAAGAGACTGGCCAGCCACTTGTCTGAAATGGTATAGGGTCTCCTGTCTGGTCAGGGGATTGGACTAGAAGACCTCCAAGGTCCCTTCCAGCTCTATTCTGATTCTGATTCTTAGTAATCAGTATAATAGACTTTTTTTGAGCACTATTTTATTTGTTTATGAGGTACTGTATATGGAATGGTATGCTAGATAATTTAGAAATTGTGGAATATAGCCTCCAATAAAAACAATGATTCTAATTTCAACTGATTTAGATTAATTTAACCAGATGAAGATATGAGCTAAAAAATAGCATGGATGGTAAGTTTTAAAAAAATCATATAATTCAGAGATCAAATGTAGTCAGTATTCCCAAAGTACAATATTCCTGTATTCAGATAGTTGTTTTCTAAATTAAATTAATTATATTCTGAATTTTCTACAAAAACAATTTTAACTATTTTACCAATATTAGTATACAGTTGATGTAATTAATTTACATATATACTGGTAAGTAAAATTATTATGAGCCAAATTAAAATTTTGCTGATTTATTTTGTAGAAGTTGAAGAAGAATTGTCTTCTCTTTTAGCTCTACCAGCAAGTTATTCCAAATGTATGTATATATGTATGTATATATACAGTATGCCTGGAGAGAGAGAAGGGGAGAGGGAGAGGGAGGGAAGGGGGAGAGAGAGAGGGGGGGACCACAGTCCAATACAGAAGCAGTCATTCAAGGTCCCAACCTTGTGTGCAAATTCCATTGAACTTAATAACTATTTCTATCTATGCTTTAGATATGCATAAGGTTGCTCAGTTAACATTTTAGTGGGACTTGAATACATATATTGTGATCTGGGATATGCTTTAAATATTGCTTTTTAAAACATTTCAGGATGTGGAACTGGTACATTTCTGGAAACTTCAATCAAGAAGCAAAGCTGTAGAGATACAAAATGGGCTCAATCAACTTTTTGCAGCACCCTGGAGCAGAAAAAACTTGCTCTGTCTCTCTCTATGATTTGAAAGTGCAATTTGGAAATTCTCATTGATGCTAATATAAATAACTACACAGTAACTGCTGTGGATCTTCAGTTTGGGATAACCACTCCAAACACAATGAACCTAAAATTGGTCGCAGATAACATCATACTACTGAGACATCATGTTCATCTTCAAAATTCTTGCCTGGCACAACAATGTTGCTTACAACCTCAACAGAACTGTAGCTGTGTTATTGGACAAAAGGAAAGCAGAAGGCCATAATGCCATACCACACTTACAACTGGAATGATGATTTACCTCTTTTATAGTATATGTTTTCTGGTCCTTGATGGTATTTTCATATAAATTCAAAATTCCTTTGCAGAAGTTTAAAGCAAATTCTGAGACATGATCTGGAGCCATTATGTCATCGACATGCCCATTTCTGTGTTGAAATGTAACAATTAGATTCTTCAAGTGTTTCTGAAACACTGTAGTTAACGTGGGTGATGAAGCAAACTTGATCCAGGGGTGTAGGCCATTGTAATCCAGTCCTTCAAAACAATCAACCTGTCATACAAAGAGATTTTTTTAAAAAAACCATACATAATAAAATTTTATTCTTCCTAAATATCCCATCCAATTTTTTTTTCAAAAAAACACCTTTAAAGAAAAGAAGCCATAAATTCTCTCTATGCGGATATTAAAAATAAAGTAATGTAACACTACTTTAGCATTAAAATCTTAGTAGTTAAAGTAATCTAAAATGGTGCAGAAGTTGTGTAAGTCAGGAGTCCATTGTTCCAAGATAGATATAAATCTTATGTCAATCTCCAAGGTTCTCAGAAGACTGAGCTGCTCCCTTACAAAGGCAAGGAAAAAGAATTTGGAGTTTAAATCCTGGAGCATAGTTGACCTATAGGAAAGCAGGAGACAAGGCTCCTGTGTAGACACGGCTAAATTCTTGCCTGAAATAGATAAAATAGATTGTTGTAGCCGAATCATATGTGAATGCCTTATTTTGAGCAAGCCAATTTCTGAATAAAGGATTCAGACTTCTGAAAAGTCAGAATTTACTGCTGAGTTTAGAGTAAATCTGAGAACAACTAAAGATGGGTAAAAAGTTATTTTTGTTGTTTAGTCATTAAGTCTTCTCTGACTCTTTGTGACCCCCATGGACCACAGCATTCTAGCCCTCCTCATCCGCCAGTGTCTCTCTGAGACTGCCCAAACTCATGGCCACTGCATTGTTGGCACTATCTAACCATCTCATCCTCTGCTGTCCCCTTCCCTTTTTGCCTTCAATCTTTCCAAACATTAGGATCCAATGTATGTTCTATCTTATGTCATAAATACAATTAATACTTCCTTAGAGGTACCCTCTTTAACAGCCTCACCTTCTCGACCGCCCTACTCCCGGCGCTGCAAATCTGGATGGGCGGTACACCTGGGGGTTGGAACTTTCCCCCTAGTGGCCACCATTTTCAGCCCCGATTTGTTTCACCTTCCCCTCTTCTGGTCTACCTCTCGAATAACATCATCATTGTAGTGATCATAAAGACTTTCTTGCGTGCTGGCAGCTCTATAGCCTGTTGTGTCGCGCACATATGACAAAAGGAAATGACGAGAAGCGGGGGGGATGCGGCCGTGACTTTAACCACCCTCTTTAACTGGCGTCTACATTCCCCCCTGAAACCGCTTTGGCCATTCTCAGACTCTGGGCCTCCTGCCCCCCCTTTTGCACTTTATACTTTTCCGGACCCATGAGGGAGGAGAGAGACTGGGAATTCCCCCTCCTATACCAACACCAGTTCCGAACTGCATCAATCTGCTTCAGTGGAATGTGAGAACTGCACAATTTTTACTGGGGTGGAGTATGTATGGTGTGAATGATGATGAATGAACCCACTTTTAATTTAAATTAATTAATTTTATACTACCATGTTATTGTAACTTTGTATGTTTTAAACGATTACAGTGGGGTTTGAATGAGAGAATGGTTGTGTAGTACACATGAGAGGACCAGGAACACAGCCTGCCCCCCCCCACTGAGTGCATAAGCAGAAGTGGCAGTGGGCCCAGGCCAACCTCTGGTCCTAGAATGATTGATAGATGTGGCCTGCTGAGAAAAATGGGGGCCATGGGAGGGGGGGATTGGATCGGAGCATTCCAGTCATGGTTGGGAAGGGCAGGTATGACGGGAGCTACAGGGCTAGCCATTACCGGGGAAGGAGGGCTCGCTACATTACAGCGATCCCTTGTTCCGGCCCTGTAAGCTCAACTCCAGGACCTGGTGACAAGAGAAGCCAGGGATCTGGCCTCAGGTTGCTGCTGCTAAATGCCATGTCTCTCATCCATAAAGCTCCCCTCATCCAGGACTTAATACTTGACGAGGGGGTGGACCTGGCATGTATTACTGAAACCTGGCTGGGACATGAGGGAGGAGTCCCCCTCTCGGAAATGTGCCCAGAAGGGTTTCAGGTGCTCCATCAACCTCGACACCAGACAAGGGCTGGGGGAGTGGCAGTTATTATCCAAGGATCATTAGTTCCTCACAGGATCCCTGCTCCAGAGACTGTGGGGTGTGAGTCTCTGCTCTTGAAGTTGGACCTAGGGGTTCAGGTGGGCTTGTTTTTGACGTACCTACCTCCCAGCTGCATCTTAACAGCCCTGCCTGCGCTCCTCGAGTCAGTAGCCGGGTTGGCAGTTGAGTTCCCCAGACTAATAGTACTGGGGGACTTCAACTTCCATCACCGGGCGAACGCTCTGATGGAGCGCAGGAGTTCATGACTTCCATGACAACCATGGACTTGACCCAGGACACTCGACCTTGTGTTTCTCTCGGGGCAGTGGAGACGTGATCTTGAACTAAGGGGGATAGAGACCTTGCCCTTGTCATGGTCAGATCACTTCCTGCTGAGGCTTGACTTTCAGAAGCTACTCCCCCTCTGCAGGGAGATGGAGCCAATTAAATGGTTCCGCCCCAGGTGCCTGATGGACCCACTGAGATTTCAGACGGAGCTTGGGGAGATACCTGATTCTCTTGCCCACACTCCGACAGACGCCTTGGTCACCAGCTGGAATGCAATGGCAACTGGGGCTCTGGATCGGATTGCGCCTTTGTGGCCTCTCTGCGGCAGTGGATCCAGAGGGCACCTTGGTTCACCAAGGAACTCTGGAAGATGAAGCGCCAAAAGAGACGCCTAAAGCGATGTTGGAGGGCTAGCAACTCCAAATACAAACGAACACTACTAAGAGCCTTTATTAGGATTTATTTAGTGGTGATACGGGTGGCAAAATGTGCACATTTTCCTGCTCTTATTGCGTCTGCAGAATCTCGCCCAGCTGCCCTGTTTAGGATAACCCGCTCCCTCCTAAAAGGGGAGGATGCGGGGGAACCCTTACAGGGATGGGCTGAGGAGTTTGTTCAGTTTTTGTCAGACAAAATCACTCAGATTCGGACAGACCTAGACTCCAGTTGGACAGTACCAATAGATGTTCCAAGGGAAGGTCTTGCTCAGATTTCCTGGAACGAGTTCCAGCTTGTCACCCTGAGGAAGTGGACAAGGCCATGGGAGCGATGGGTGCCTCCACCTTTTTGCTGGATCCGTGCCCCTCCTGGCTGGTCTCGACCAGCAGGGAGGTAACACAAGGCTGGCTCCAGAGGATTACTAACTCGTCTTTGCAGGAGGGATCTTTCCCGCAATCCTTGAAGGAAGCGGTGGTAAGACCCCTCCTTAAGAAGCCTTCTCTGGACCCAGCTATTCTCAACAACTATCATCCGGTCTCCAACCTCCCTTTTTTAGGGAAGGTTATTGAGAAGGTGGTCGCGCTACAACTCTGATGGACCTTGGATGAAGCAGATTATCTGGATCCCTTTCAGTCTGGATTCAGGCCTGGATACTCCACCGAAACTGCTTTGGTCGCACTGATCGATGATCTCTGGTGGGCCAGGGATGGAGGACACTCCTCTATCCTTGTGCTCCTTAACCTCTCAGCGGCCTTCGATACCATCGACCATGGTATCCTTCTGCGACGGCTGGAAGAGGTGGGAGTGGGAGGCACCGTATTACGGTGGTTCTCCTCTTACCTCTCTGACAGGTCACAGTCGGTGTTGGTTGGGGGACAAAGGTCGACCCCTAGGCCCCTTAAATATGGGGTGCCACAGGGCTCAGTCTTGTCCCCCCTCCTATTTAACATCTACATGAAGCCACTGGGTGAGATCATTCGTCGGCACAGGATCAAATACTATCAATATGCGGATGATACCCAGTTGTATCTCTCCGCCCCGTGCCAACTCAGTGTAGCGGTGGAAGTGATGTGCCAGTGCCTGGAAGCTATCAGGGTCTGGATGGGGGTGAACAAACTCGCACTCAATCCTGACAAGACCGAGTGGCTATGGATGTTGCCTCCCAAGGACAGTTCAGTTAGTCCATCCATATGCCTGGGGGGTGAAAATCTGTTCCCCTCAGAGAGGGTCCGCAACTTGGGAGTCCTCCTGGACCCACAGCTGATGCTAGAACATCACCTGTCAGCTGTGACCAGGGGGACCTTCGCCCAGGTTCGCCTGGTGCACCAGTTGCGGCCCTATCTGGATCAGGAGGCACTTCACACGGTCACTCACTCCCTTTTCACCTCAAGGCTTGACTACTGTAACACACTCTACATGGGCTGCCCCTGAAAAGTGTTCAGAGACTACAACTAGTCCAGAATGCAGCCACGCGAGCAATATTGGGTGTACCAAGGTACACCCACATCACACCTATCCTCCGCGAGCTGCACTGGCTTCCTATTGGTGTCTGAGCACAATTCAAGGTGCTGATCATCACCTACATGGCCTAGGACCCGGATATCTGCGAGACCGTCTTCTGCCACATACCTCCCAATGACTGATAAGATCGCACAGGGTAGGCCTTCTCCGGGTGCCGTCAGCCAGACAATGTCGGCTGGCAACCACCCAGGGGAAGGCCTTCTCTGTAGCCGCTCCAACCCTCTGGAATAAACTGCCCCCAGAGATCCGGACCCTACCCACTCTCATGGCCTTCCGAAAGGCTATTAAGACCTGGCTATTCTGGCAGGCCCCGGGCTGTTGACCTCATGACTGAGGTCTAGCCCCAATTAGACTGGGTGCATGTTGTGGCTTTTTTTAAAAATCTATGTTTGTGTGTTTTTAACTTTTCTATTTTTTAAATGTATTGTTGTAAGCCGCCCAGAGTCCTTCGGGATTGGGCGGCCTATAAATTTATTAAATCTAATCTAATCTAATCTAATCTATTTCACAGATAGGCAAGTTTGTGAATCAGAGGGCTGGAAAGGGTCCCTCCCCCCTGAAGAAAATTTGTGTAATTTTTAACCAACTAAACTAAATGTGGTCCTTCAGCTCTCCAAAATTGCAGTGTGTGTGTGTGTGTGTGTGTGTGTGTGTGTGTGTGTGTGTGTGTGTGTGTGTGTGTGTATCTTATATGCTATGGAGCTACCCAGGACTCTCAAATGTATTTGGATTGTAATTCCTTCAATCTTTACATAAATAAAAGTCTACTACATGAGGAAGTTGGCCTTAGTACTAGGAAAAAACATCTCCCCATCCTTCTTGAAAGTAACCAAATAATAACAAAAGAAAATGCAAACTCTTTATATAACTACTGATCTGTAAATGAGAGTATCATTTTATATGGGAGAGCAGCAAAGAATTTTGTAAAATCAGATCTTTTAATATGGCAGACAGTATAATACTGGCAAAAAAGTGTCAGTTTGGTCTGGTAGTTAAAATTTCAGATTAGGAGACTGGGACTTCTAGTCCCACCATATGCCTATGCCTATGAAGCCCGTGGCTCACCTTGGTCCAGTCACTTTCTGTCTGCCCTAGGAAGCAGGTAAAGGCAAACCAATCTGAAATATTGCCAAGAAAACTGGGGAGACTTATCTAGATATTTTACCAACAGTAACTCAGAAGAATAAAAAAAGAAAGGTTGTTAGGTAAAGCCTTAATAGTAAAATTCATCCTCCAAATAATGAAATAGTCACATGAATTTAAATATTTTTGCTTGCACAAAATGAAAATCATTTAATGAAGTAACTTAGCACTAACATTTGGGGTAGGGGGAAAATAGAATTAATCTAGCAAAAATAACTATGGATCTGAAATTATACTTTGCCTCTGTTTAGTTTGATCTAGCTATAATTATCTGATAGAGTGTGATAAGGTATTTGCTGTATATTATGAAATAAAGCAGAATTTGTATTCTAAATTGGAAAAATGGATGCCTTTTCCCTCCTCTTCCCAAACATGTAAACACACAAACAGCACAAACTCACTTTCAAAGTGGATTTCTTTCCTTACCTTTAGAAACTTCCGGTCTTGTTCAACATTTCCAATTTCTACTTTACACTTAGCTTTTAGTCCAGCACTTGAAAAGCCATCTTCGGATATTTTGTTCTGAACTTCAACTTCATAATCATACAATAAAACTTTATCCGAACCTAAGACAATTTCTGTGAAAATTCAAATGCATGTTAAGGTAATGTGTGGAAAATATACTGCTACATAACTATAGACTCATAAACTGGCTTTTAAAATTCTATATAATTAAATAATGCTATGCAGGGAAGATACTTACGATCAGTTTTTTGTTGGCAACCTGGAAAATAAAAATAGAAGTCAAAAATTTCTGAGAGAAATCCCCCTCCCTCATTGTTTAAAATACAGAGGTATAAGAAACATAAAAGGGTTGGAGAGATTTTGGGTTAATGTTGCTGTAATCATACAGAACTTTTAATGCTTCCATTAATGTGCAAAAATATTTCCCTTATTTGTTCTGATGAAAATGGACTAGTTTCTTTAAGGTTCAATTTTTGAAAGATCATAAATTAAAATGCTTACTTACCCACAAGGGTCAATGCCAGTGCTAAAATTACAGCTTTCATTATGGGAGGGGAGAAGGGGAATGTCAACCAGAAAGTGCCAGTACCTGTTTTATAGAGAATCATATTTAGTCACATGTCCATCTTGGAAAAGTTTTTTGGATGAGTAAGCACATGTTTAGTTTAATATTGATTGGCCAAACAAGAAATATTTCTTGATAAGAGATAAGAGATACTGATGTCACACAATCATGCAATGGCTTTAGCCAAATCAATATTTAAATATTCAGTAATTCTAGAAGCTAAATGCTAATGCAAACCTCTAAGGCATGGGTGTCAAATTCAAACGCGTCACGTGACGTATTGTGATGTATTGCGACAGGTTTTGCCTTTGCAGAGCCGGGGTGGACATAGCGTGTGCATGATGCATCTGTCCTGCAGGTCGCCAGTTTGGCAGGCCTGCTAAGGGTTCGACTGAGATGTAATAGACATTGGATTAAAATGCTCCTAAAATGGGTATTTTACAGTAAAATACACAGAGCAATGCTATAATGCAAATAAAAAAGGATGAAAGAAATCCCAGTAGCTTTCCAAAACTCTTATTCTGAACCACTTATTAGAGGACCCAACAAAAAACTGTTGGAGTTGTATCACCCAGCTTCAAGAAAAAAAAAGTTATTTGGGGGTTCTTGATGGTCTTTGAGCTTGACTTCTTCCAAGCACTGTTTCTTGCTTATATGGATGTTATGTGATAGATGTGTGATATGTGTAAGAAGAAGATTTACATTTACAGTGTCTTCAACAATAGACTGACACATTTTTAGTGGGGAAACTACATATTTTAGACCAAGCCAACCCCAAATTTGCAATAAAATTCCTTAAAGGCTTGGCATTCTGACCAGTCAATCATAACAAACACATAGAGGTAAACTCGATCTACAAAGTATTTCTTTCTTTCTTTTTTTAAAGAGCAACTAAAGGCAAGAAAAAGTCCTAAGCATATTCTTTTAAAAAAATTGTCATATAGGTTTTTATAGGCCAGTGTTTTCTGAGCTTGGTTGTTTGCTTGCAGAAGTTTCATTACCCAGTGAGCTAATCTCATGAGTGACCTGATTAGGTCACTGATCAGGACATTCATGCTGATGCATCAGGGCAACAGTGTCAGGGCACTGATGATCTTAGCACATTAAGTATTGAAATGTCTGCAAGCAAACAGCCAAGATAAGAGAACACCAAAGACTCGACAATTCAACTCTGAGCTACAGATATTCTCAATAATCCATTCAAGCTGACATAGGTGAATACCCAGCAAAGTTATCTTTCCGATAAACCAATGATGGTACCCTCCTGGCAATGAAATGTCTGCAGGAAGAAAAGCATGCTCACAGAGTCGACACTGACTTGATGGCATATAATTAATCATTTGTAAAGCATTCCAAGTCTTCAAAAGTGGGGTGTAAATACTTTTATCTATTGATATTTTGATTTAGAATGCAATGCATTAAGCTGAGAAAAGGCTGAAAAAGAGACAAGAGTGTGAATAATGAAAAAGAGCTGTCAGTTCTCTCTCTTATTGAGCCATTAACTAATATCATAATGATATCATATCTTAAATGTATCAGAAAGGTTCCACATTAACATGATCTGCTGAGTGTTGCTAAAAGTCAGCCCAACTCAACCCTTCTGAAGGAGATAATCCTGATAGCTTTGAATGAATTTGCACAAACACTATTCTGCGTGGTATTGCAATCCAGAAAGGGCAGAGGAAGAGGAAAATTACCGCCTGAAAATGTTTAGCGGACTTTAGTGTAATTGAAGTAGATACTTTGAATTTGTAGGATCTTTGTGGTATAAATAAACATGGAAACAGCCTAATTAGCTGTAGGAAAATGATTGTATTTGTATTGTCTCTCTCTCTGTCTCTCTAACTCATTCTTTCTGGGTAATAGGAGCAGCTGATCTATTGTCGAAGTGTTGCTGGTAAACTAAGTCTTGCTCTATATTCATGTTGTTAAATTATTGTTCAATGAGACCAATTTCATACTGAGATATATCGCCTAACTACAAAGTATGGTTTGTGGAAACAGTTCCAACAAATAACAATATCTTCACATAGTACATATAACAATCCTGTTCTTAAGAAGAGTTAAGGATTGTTGTTTTTTTTAAAGTACATTATCACTATATCTTTGAAAAAGTTTAATACCAATTCTTTAGTGGCAGAAAAATACTTTTAGAATTGTAAGGACAAATTCTGGGTAATAGTTAGATTTTTAAAATAAATTGTATTCATACAGTCTGTATCTTTTCCAACACTAGACACTTGAGAATAAGAAATCTGATCTGTTGGATTTAAATAGTGAATGGAAGCTGGGTGTGCAACTTATATTCAAGAAAATGAATTCATTTATAGAAACTAATGAATATATACATGATTCAAGCTAAAGTGCTGTTTTTTCCCTATCATAATATGGTTATTTGTATGCTATGTTTTTATGACAAATCATACTAAGGATAATTTATAAAAACATTGGGCGGGTTTCATATTTAAGGTTGATTCACTAATAATTACAAGATGACAAAAATTTAAATAATGAGGATGGTACACATTTTAAATAATCCATGATACAGAACATGATCTATAAAAATAATAATAATGCAGCATACTTTAAACAGTAAAACTAAAAAAAAAACCTGCTGGAAGGTCTGAAACAGTAATATTGTTAACTTAATTAAAGATACTATATATACAGTTTTGCTTTGATGTCAACCCTATAAATTAAACTAGGTTAAGAAATCGATACCACTAGGTCAGAACTATTCATATTGTAACAGTTATAATAACAGAATCTTGCAACTCTGAATGTACTTTCTCCCTCTGTCACAATTTTAATGTGAATTAGGAGGAGTCTTAGGCATTTATTCAAATAAGTTTCTTCAAGAAGACTCAAACTAGACTTGATTGATCATTGATTTAGTGGAACTTCTTCCTCCTATTCTTGAAGGTACATTTGATAAAACAAATGTGTAGACAAATTTTATGCATTTTAATTGACCGCCTCCTGCCGATTACCTCCCATAGACCGATTAGATCTCACAGGTTAGGTCTCCTCCGGATTCCATCCGCCAGCCAATGTCGGCTGGCGACCCCCTGGGGGAGAGCCTTCTCTGTTGCAGCTCCAGCCCTCTGGAATGATCTCCCCGTCGAGATCCGGACCCTTACTACCCTCCCGGCCTTCTGCAAAGCCGCCAAGTCCTGGCTGCTCCAGCAGGCCGGGGGGCTTGTGAAACATCCAGCCCCACGGAAATTGTGAATGTTGCGGTTTTTGTTTTAAAGTGTTGTCTTTGTCCAGTTTTGCCCTTCCCTTGTCTATTGTGAGCCGCGCGGAGTCTTTCGGGAGTGGGCGGCATACAAGACAAATAAATACAAATACAAATACATATATTGTAGTGATTTTTGAAAAAATATATTTTCCCAATATAGGATTCTAATATTTTAAGATTTAAACCACTTTGTAAATCCATCTGAATAATAATAATTCTCAATCATCTGTCTGCCTATCATCCATCCATCCATCCATCCATCCATCCATCCATCCATCCATCCATCCACCTACCTACACCTACCAACCTACCAGCCTATCTATCTATCAATCATCTGTCTGTCTATCTATCATTTATCTATCATCTATGTATCTACATAAAGCTTTCTATTTAGGAAGCAAACATATTGTAATCTATGATGGAATCTGTCTACTCAGTAGTAGACAGATGCAAGAAGGCACATCTGTCTACTCAGTAGACATTCCTGCACTTGCTTATAGTTCTGTGTAGTCCAGGGGTGTCAAACTGGATTTCTTTGAGGGCAAGATTAGCATTGCAATTGTTCTCTGTGGTATGCAATAGCAATAGCAATAGCAGTAGACTTATATACCGCTTCATAGGCCTTTCAGGCCTCTCTAAGTGGTTTACAGAGAGTCAGCATATTGCCCCCAACAATCTGGGTCCTCATTTTACCCACCTCGGAAGGATGGAAGGCTGAGTCAACCCTGAGCCGGTGAGATTTGAACCGCTGACCTGCTGATCTAGCAGTAGCCTGCAGTGCTGCATTTAACCACTGCGCCACCTTGGCCAGGCCAGGGGGGAAAGGCGGGATGGACAGCAAACAGTATGGACACCTTCTGCAGCATCCTGCTGGCCAAAACAGGGTGTGTGGGGCCATGCAGAATGCTGCAGGAGGCAGTCCAGGCTAAAAATGGGGTGCGGAGGGGGTGCACATTACTCCCCCATGCCCCTTTTTGCTAGCAGAGGCACCATGGGCGAGTCCTTTGCTATTTCTAGGACATCCCCATAGGCCATATCTAAGCACCCCATAGGCCACATCCAGCCCATGGGGGTAGAGTTTAACACCCCTTGTGTAGTCTTACTTGGAACCATACATGTGCAAAAATCTATAACATCAGTTGAAATTAATGGACACATTACTTTTCACTAAATATAATCCTAGATGTAATTATTGTAACTAGAGAGGAATTCTTTTTGGCATGATTCCAGCAGCCACATGATATATCACACATTAAGATGCAAGAAGGCACATCCAAATAATTTAGAAACATTTGTTTCCAGTTAAATTCAATTTATTTTTCAGTTGCTTGGTGGGATTTGCAATGATTGGTTTCAGCTATTAAAAGAAACCAGGGTTTATTTAAACATGGTTTGTTTCATAAACTATGATTAGCTAGATTGACTGGTGTTATTGTAACAAACTATGGTTTGCAAAGGATGGAAGAGCCATTTGTTTAATGAAAAGCTAAAAGAATTATGATTTGAATACCCTGTAAGTAGAAAAGAACTGTAACCATAACTCTGTTACTTCACCTTTGAAAACTGAAAAGCTAATAAGATATACCATCTGAAATAATCAGATACCCCTTTAACCAAGAAGATGCTTCTCAGATTCAATCTAACATGCAAAATTCTGATTATCTGCAAATAATTATTCCAGCAATGATTATTTCTGCTTCCACCCCCCCACCCTGCAATTTCTGTTTGAATGGAATTAGAGTATCTCCATATAATCAATTACCTGTTCCTTTTCTATTGAATTGTTACATCCTCCATTAAGAACTTTGAAAAGTCTATTCAAGAAAAAAAAGCTTTAATCACACATTTACTGGAAGTTGCTTTTAGCTTGATGTTCTGGTCCCTACAGGCAGAATTACTGTCAGCCAGCAAATAACATTTGTGCTTACTAGCATTTTTGTTGCAGAGACTTTTAACTTTACACATTATCTGTTTTTATAATTGTTAATGTATGCCCAGTATGATTGTTTTGCCTAAAGGAACCATATGATAAATAAACTTAGAGCATTAAAGTGAAGAACAGTTAAGAACCAAACACTTATATGCATGTTTTTCAACCCCACCCCGCAAGGAAATGCTAATACATACTATCAAATAATAAATGGATTATATATGATTTGGAGATGTTTATTAAATAATAATCAAAAGCTCTGCGATTCAAACTTTCCGTCTCTTTCGGAACCACTGTTACTTTTGTTTGTTTTGTAACAAGTGTTGAAAGTGGCACAAGTAAATCAAAGGTGATATGATTCCCTTTAAAAAATGTTTCTTTTTCACTTTAACTTCTATTACACTGGGATGCATTCCCTTCCCCCAAAAGACCTTTAAAAAGTTTTCTTTCAATTATTAACAAATGACTTGGGTCAGAGTCTGTTCGGCATCAAATCTAAGATCAGGCCTTTCCTAACCAAATTTTGAGTCCTTCTGTCATCTCATCTCTTTTTCCTTCTTTTCATTCCAATGAGTTTAGAAAGCCTATTTTAAGTATACACCAACTCAAAGGTGGCAAATATTATTCCTTTCTGCTGAAAAGAGGCAGGTATTACAAAAGTCAGGAATCGTACATTAGGTGTAGCTCAGGGGTGAAATGCTAGCGGTTTGGGCCGGTTCACCTAAACCGGTAGTAAAAAAATGCTACTGGTTTGGGCAAATCAGTAGTCAGCTGTGCCACACAATTTATATTCGCTGGAAAGCAGAAAATCCTGCTGTCTAGTGAATCTAAATCACGCGGCACAGAAGTTCTACTTACCTTTGCAGACTCAGAAAAGGCTTCTCAGTGCCCGTGGGGTGTGCACGCATGCAAAGCGCATGCAAAGCAAACCGGTAGCAGTCTTTCACCCCTGGTGCAGCTTTCTCTGTCAAGGAAGGCAGTTTCCATTGGAGTCTTCTCCTTGCGGAAGAGAAACCTCTGCTAAACAGCTAAAATCTCCTTTGTTTCTTCCACCTTACATGCTTCTGGTAAGTTTGCTAACACCTTCTTGGAGCAGAAGAAAAGAAGGACAATAAAAAGGACCAAAAATTGAAGGTTGTAAATTCTGCTCATGTATTGTTGTGAGAATGGCCTATAACCGTGATGGCGAGCTTATCGCATGCATGCCACAGGTGGCACGCGGAGCCCTTTATCAGGGCATGCGAGGCTTGCCCTGTCAACTGGCCAGCGCGCATGCACATAGTGGCCAGCTGACTTTGGCCTTCTTTTGAGGCCATTTTTCGCCCTCCAGAGGCTTCAGGGAAGCCTCTTGGAGGCCCCAAAGGCTCCGGGGGGGGGAATAAAACTGACCCTACGAGCAAACCGGAAGTCCATTCCCAAACTTTTGGTTTCTCTGTAGGACCAGGGGGGTGGAGAGGCTGTTTTTGCCCTCCCCAGGCTCCTATAAAGTCCCTGGAGCCTGTGGAGGGTGAAAAAAGCATGCCAAAAATGCGGGAAGCGCTGGGGAGCATTATGGGTGTGGCATACCTGTGTATGACCCCCCTGCACTCCCCACGCTTTTGGCACACGAGCCAAAAAAGGTTCGCTATCACTGGTCTATAAGATCTTCAACCAAATGTTCGGGGTATTTGGGGTGTGATTTCAGAAATAACACACACAAGTGTGAAAGGACAAAAAACTTTTGATGACGGAAACCTTATTTTTTTTCTTCAGGAATGTGCCAGGAATAATTGCATCTGTCCCCCAAGAAAAATTTAGATCAGTCCAGGTCAGTGGTGGGTTCCAGATCCCATTGCAACTGGTACGGTTGCAACAGGGCTCGTGTCCACTACATGAATGTGCACAGTGCACGCACACACGTGCGCAGCACACACATGTTTCCTTACCCCCTCCGATGCCTCCGCGAGCCTCCGCGATGCTTCAGCTGTTCGGCAGAGCAACATGCCAGCACTGTGTGTTCTGTGCGTGTGCACGGAAGCCAAAGAGTTCAAATGCAGGTAAGGAGCTCGGGCAGGCAGGTGGGTCCTCCAGAACACCATACTAGAACGGTAACCAGTGCTCTGGGCAGGGACCAATACGCTCATACCAGGGCATACCACCTGCAACCCACCACTGGCCCAGGTCCTATAAACCAATATTAAACAAAATATTAAATTCCTCCCTTGATTTTAGTGAAACAGGGGCTGGGGCGCTCAAATGTCCACAGGGTTAATAAATTGCATAGATTTAGTCATGTATAAAGAGGGCACTGATATAGAAAGAATGGATTCTCCACTGTTTTAGTCATGGCACCTGTTGCTAAACCTAATCTGAATCTCTCTCCTTATTTTATGCTCTTTTGTAAAACCAGGATAACTGAGTACTGATCTGAATAGTTAAATCAATAAAATCTCCTTTAATTCAAGCTCATTTCTTGAGTTCAGGGACACACTGAAAGTAATTTTCATATCAACAGTGTTGAAGTAATTTTCTATTGCCTTCTTCTAAGATGTGGGGTGTTCTTTAGTGGTCTCCCACATAGTTTCCAGGCATAGACACAGCCAGGTACTACCTCCATGTTTTATTTCATCTTGTAAGACTTTTCTTATGAGAAGAAGGTCAAACACCAAAGTGATTTTACATCGACAGGCTAAATGTTTCTTTGAAATTTACTTACAGACAAGATAGATTGTAAATAAACTTTTGATCAGGTCACAGTGACTCAGCTGATAAGAGAACCAGGTTATAATATCAAGAGAGAAACAAATGTATCTTGCCAATGTAAATAATGAGCATACTACTTGCAGGCGACAAATCAGAGAGGATGATCAATGTAGATTATAACAAAACACCCAGAACATCATGCATCTTTACATTGGTGTGATATGTGTCACCAGGCTTACTGAAAAACAGTTAGAGGTTTACTACAGTGCAGTAATAGGTATAGGACTCATAAGTTATAACTTGTCAAGTACACCTGCAGGAGCATGGGCCAAAGTTCTGACAACCCAGAGTTTTCCCAGAGAGAGGCTCAGATTAAGAGTCTGTACAATCCTGAGTTGTATGGAAGAAGGGGAAAGAGATTCAGGATAGTCTCACTCTAGAATCTCTCAGGATATATGTAGTAGGTTAGAAAGTTATAACTTTAGTTTGGAAAGATTCTGTCCATTAGATGCAAGCAAATAAAAGACTGAAATCTATTGAATATCGTCATGTCATCTCTGGGCTTGGGCCCCACATAATTTCACATAATGGGATTTTATTAATGGTTGTCTCTAGGTGGCTAATCCATATTGATTATTATCTGCAAAGGAGGAACTTCTGAACATCATTATTATTACTTTATTTCTTAGTTCTCATTGTGTTACAAAAAACCAAGATCACCCACACTTTTCTAAATAATTCCAGACATTACCAGTAAAAGTAGATCTTCAATAATTTAATAAACACCAGGAAAATGGTGTATGCATGTTTTGTTTTATTCCTGCATTCCCTAACCAATCATCCAACTAATGGAGAAAAAAAAAATCCTAAAATGATTTTTTACAGGATTTCCTACATCATTCCCCCAAATCCAATTATTCTCCTGCTTTCATAAAGTTTATAAAGGAATTTATAAAGGAGAATATTGGAAAATTTGAGCTCCTGATTTCCCCCCTCAAACTTGGCTTGGAAATACTCTAATGGCATCTCAAGCATGTATATGAATGTTGGAAGTAAGTGAATGATTTGGCTCTGCTTTTCATGAGCTGAAACATGAAAAAAGAAAAGTATGTCTATGTTTTGCTCCTCAGCTGGTTTAATCAGTTTAAGGCTATCATACTTCCCAGAAAGGCATTTCAGAACCAGAAAAGGTAGACTAACATATCTATTAGGTAATTTTAGTGCAGTGGAGATGGGAAGGTGTGGAACATCAAATGACATAAAAGGAGTTTTCCATTTATTCATTTATAATCCAGTAATTTGATAGCTGCAAGATTTTTCTACCTTTCTATTCCTGTGCTTTCTCTGCTAGTAGAACTCATTTGGCAGTTGGGGTCTTATTTTCCACTACTTGCCTTTAAAAAAATGCAATATTATCAAGTAAAATCATTCTAATGGGATGTTTGGAAAAAGCAAAATAACTTTTTCCAATACAGGTCCATCTTTTGTATAACTTAAAATAGCATTTATTTTTATATAGGATGATGTGGTGGGTCATCAGGTGGACCTTAATTATTACTGTTTGCCATAATAGCCAAAATAAGGTGGAAAGGGTGAGGATTCCCTTAAAGATGCTAACACAAAATAATTCTGTTCATTTATAAAAATACTGTCAAAACTCCTCCCCTGCCCCGAGCCGTGAACTGAATCGAGAATATAATCCTGCATTTGGCAGTTTTACTTGTTTCAGAAATTTTATCATGAAAACTGGTTTTGTGCAATCTTATTGTACATTTTGTTAGTGGGTAAATGAAACTACGGAGATGCAATACTCTGGATCTTACAGAAGGAGTCACAGATAAGAAAATGATCGGGTAGAAATATTACGCTCTCTTTCCGATTGTGCAAATTGCCAATACTGGTTTTAACTAAGGGAAAAAAAAAACATCTTGCTGTGTTTCATCATGAGTGAGTTTGGCAGAACCTGTTTCTTAATTTCATGGATATTCGTTCACTTAAAATAAACCTCAGCTACGTAAGATGCAAATTCATAATACTGTAATATCTCAGCATGATCCTATGTAGGCTCTGTTGATTATTAATAAACCCAGGAAATAATTCAGATCTCACTTGTAAAAGGTTGCATCAGAGTATAGTAGATACTGAGAACTGGGATCCAAGGCTCTGAACTAAGTTGGGTAATATTCATGTTTAGGGGAATGACTTGGCCAGATGCATCCAAGTGAGGAAACAGGAAGATAAAGGGATTGGACTGTTACCCTTCTGACATGTCATCTCTGACTTGGTTTCCAAAGCCATTCCTGTCATTCATAAAATACAGCCTACCTGTTCAGCTCATAGAATTCAGCTCATAGAAGTCAAGATGGAAAAAAATAAATGTTAGTGAGAGGAAAAGAAGGAAGAGAAGTTATGTATATCATATAACTCAAAATTTGTTTACTTGTTTCATCCCAGGAGGAAAAAAAATATCTGAAACAAGTAAACAGACACAAGCATAGAGACATATACGGAGAGATACAGATCAGAGGTGGTGTTTAGCCAGTTCTGACAGGTTCTGGAGAACCGGTAGCAGAAATTTTAAATAGTTCAGAGAACTGGCAAATAGGCTGGCCCTGCCCCAACTGCCTCTCAGCCTTCCTGCTGATCTTCTTTTGTTGCCCTGAACCAGGAGAATGGAGTTGCAAAGCAGGTTAATGGAATGTGGAGAGAATGGGGATTTTGCAGTAACTTTCCCCCAGGAGTAGGGAGGGAATGGGGATTTTGCAGTATCCTTCCCCTGCCAAGCCCATAAAGCCGCACCCGCAAAGCCATGTCACACCCACAAAGCCATGTCACACCCACAAAGCCACGTCACACCCACAAAGCCACGTCCACAGAATTGATAGTAAAAATTTTTGAATCCCACCACTGATACAGACATACACACACATGCATTTGTGCACACACAAACACACACTCCTACCTCCACACACACAAAGACACGTCTCTATGAGAGAAAGAGTAAATTTGAACACTGCTGTCAAGCAAATGGAACCTTACAAAGCTCTATAGATGTACCATAATATGGTTAGAGCTTTCTGCTGCTATTCAAAGAAAGAAAAATGTCAGTGTTGGAAATGTGTAAATATTTTTTTTTTAGATTTTGTTGTTCTTGTTACCTTTCTTGTGAGGTCTCACTGAATTATCCTATCCTGTTTTTATCTTGTAGAAATGAATGAATGAGGCTGATCTAGACTCAATTGGTGAGTGAATGTTGGGAGTGGGATGGTGGCACTGTGTCACCTTTCCTTCTACCCCTCCCTCCTTTCCGGCCTCCCTACCTCCCTCTCCCCATTCATACCTCCCTCCCTCCCCCTCCCTCCCTCTCTCTCACACACACATACTTACACGGGCAAAGGTTTTTCAAAAGTATCACATGTTATCCTACGGCAGCCTTGTTTTTTAGAAAGCGATTCATGACTGGCTATTTCACTAAGGAGTTAGCATCAATTGTAATAATCAAATGCCATTACAAGCTGTTTACAGGGCAATGCTCTCTGATCTTTTTATCTTCAATGATGATAAACTGTGCAATGATAATTTTCTAAATCCAGAAGTGGGATACATTCAGAGTTTGCTTTAATCCATTTGTTACCACTGCATCATTCAGAATGTAACTGGAAGCTACTTAGGCTATAATCTTTCTCTTGCCTTGCTATGCAAAAAAAATAAAGAAATGCCACTTGAAAAAAATGCCCAGGGCATCTCATCTTCAAGCTGAGAAGTCACTGCAATTGACTAGGGAAAGAAAGCCACTTCAATGGGAAATCTCTCAGTCTTAAACAAGATCTGCTTTACTTGAAAGCACATCAGTAACTCCTGCCATAAATTTCCACTCACCTATGGGATATATATAGGAAGAGATAAAAGGGAGTGCTCATAGCACATATACTGGTAACTAGATGGTTTCTGTATAAAGAAGAAGAAATGATGTGTGTTACCGAATCTTGAAAAAGATAGTTATATTTAAAAAAATCATTTGTCAAGCCAGAGTAATCTCTTGAGGAAAGAGTGCGGGTAGATGAGGAACAGATTGAGGTTTCAGATGAAACCTCAAGAAGTATTCTCTATATACAAGAATCCATGTATCTGCTTGTTGATACTAAAAAGCCTTAAAACATATCAGGTAGTCCAAAGTACATGAGATTCCAGGATAAAGTTTGCTAAAGCTACAATGGATATTAAAGAGTGAAGGAAGAGTAGCATTTTCTTTTCCCTTTGAGAACTTATTTCTAGAGAAGGATTGGGATGAAATAAATTAAGTACAGTTTTATTTTTGGATTGCCACAATTCAAAGGCTGTCTAATCTGCTCCACTTTTAAAGTCTGGGCTGGTTGCTGGTGCTAATTTGGGGTGAATGCATTAGTACAATGTATTCACAGAACATGGCTAACTCAACGAGAAACTCTGTTTAGACACACATTCTCTTGAAAAGAAGAGATTTTTGTATGAAGCCAACAACCATTTACAAAGAAATCCTTCCTTCCTTCCTTCCTTCCTTCCTTCCTTCCTTCCTTCCTTCCTTCCTTCCTTCCTTCCTTCCTTCCTTCCTCCCTCCCTCCCTCCCTCCGTCCCTCCCTCATATTAAAAGAACTTGTCATTACACTTGATAGTCTTCATTATTATTTTTACTATGGCCCATCCTCCAACTGCCAGCTTACGATCTGTTATCTACATTTCTCTCAATTTAAATGAAATAAATTAAAACAGGTTCATCTGATGTTATCACCCCCTTTAAACCTTGCCATTTTTGTTCTTTTTTCTTTATTTGGGATAATGCAGAATGTGGTGCCTCCCTCCTTTCCTCCTGTTCCTCTTCCTGAAAAAAAATCACACAATTCCACATTTCTGAAACTTGGAGCTCAGTTAAATTTCAGAATTGCTTTCCATGTAGGGTTGGATTTAGTAATTCCTAAGCAATATTTTCTTTAGATCAGAATAACAATCTTTTGTTCCCCCAACAGCTTTGGTTACATACACAGAAATATCAGAGTTCTCCTTTTTGATACTATTCCTGTTCTTCCTGGATTTCATTTCGATCAACTACCATGCATTCATGATCCCAAATCTCATCCCTCAAGGTCACATTGAACATACATGACACATGGCACATGATACACTGACTGCATGGCAATGTTCTCAACATGGTAAGTATGATGGAAAATGAAGGCAACTTTCACAACTGGTAAACTGACAAGAAATTTCTTGGGAATCAGAATCAAATGTCAGACTGTGTATTATTTCAATATGCTTTTCCTCAAATAGGGATTCAGCATGTGCTCATTTTTAGAATCTGGGAGTTAAAGGCCACACATCTGGGATATACTGATGAGAGAAGCCTTTGAGATCTTTTGTCTGGCAATGAGAATGAATTATCTGATTTTATTCCTCTGTTCTCTTTCCCTAGCCTTAGCTTATTAATAAGAAACTCTCTTATTACGATATATATTAAACTTATTACAGAACAGGTAGAATTTCCCAGGGGGCCTCTCTTATTTCAGTTTTTCGTGACCAAGAAGAATGCAGCTCATCTTTCCTCTCATCTGATTTTATTCAATTTCATCAAAACCTGGCATTGAGTAATGAAGGATCACTTTCTATGAGCTCATTGAAGAAGAGCTAGATAGAAACTTTATAGTCTTTCACCTCTCACAAAACACAACTGGAACCTTTGGGGCACATTTTCCCTCCTTAAAATAGAGGCCTTCTGAAACCATTTCCTTCAGGCTGGAATCAAAGGGTTGATGTAGAGAAATTGTCTTTACTCACATAAAAATGAAGGATTTCTAAAAGGGATTGATAGCTACATGACAGCAAACCTGCATTTTTTTTCCAGTACCGCAGGGAATCTTTTAATAAGTCACCAAAACGTTCTGTTTGATGAGTGGAGCCTTGATTCTTTTCCAGACACATTATAGCTAAGGAGGGGCTAACCCAGCATAGTGGACAAGGGTGTATAATGGCAACTCAATAGAACAGACTGAGTTATTTCAATGCTGGAAAGAGAGGCTCTTCATGAAAACAATGAAAGGACTGGGGTGGTGAAATGAGATGTGTGCTCTATTATGAGTCATATTTGGGATTCCTAGATACCATACCATTATCCTAGTACTTTAATCCAACAACTGATCTGTCAAAATTTTTTTTTTACTTTACTGGCAAAGTTAACAGCATAAACTCAGAACATCAGGACAACTACATTTAAATAAGAATACTTCCTTATCAGTGGTGGGTTTCAAAAATTGTTCAAACCTACTCTGTGGATGTGGCCTCTTTTGTGGGAGTGGCTTGCCACCCATGTGACTGGATGGGAGTGGCTTGCCGCCCATGTGACCGGATATGAAGATGCCGACAACACTTCTCAGAACCTTAAATTACCTCACACACAGCACTGGCATGCATAAGAATATGATGTAAACTTGTTTTTTAAAAGGCATCTTTGGTTTGCGTTAAAACAACTTCAACACATGCAATGTTCTGATTGCACCACAAACGCAGTAGTCATCCTTACCTTTCACAGAGGCACTGAGTTTTATAAATATGAGCATGATAGTGTAGAATAATCATATCCAAGGACCAGTGGTGGGTTTCAAAAATTTTTGAAGCCTCTTCTGTAGGTGTGACCTGCTCTCCGGGTCCACTGGTGGAACCTCTTCTAACCGGTTCGGTAGATTTGACGAACCTCTTCTACCGAATAGGTGCGAACTGGTAGGAACCCACCTCTGTTCCTTATACATCTTATGTCAAAAAACAAGGTAAAATAAATTCAATAAATAAAATAAATAAATATACCCAGACACTTGGAGTATGGTTTTAAGGATAAAATGTTGTAAATATGGCAAATAGAAATAGAGTTGATATTCAGTTAGGTAAAATGGAAGGGAATTTAAACTATGTGGTTTTCCAAAAGAATTTTTATTTTATTTTCATTTTAGTTTTTAAAATTTAATTTTCCCCTTTCCCTTTTATCTTTTTGCTTTCCCTTCACATATCTACATGCAACTGTCTGTGGAATAATGACAAATAGTGGTGATACACTATCAATAGAAAGACAAAAAAGATAAGTAAAGAAGACAAAAAAGATAAGTATAAAAAGTGGAAAGAGGGGGACATAACTAAGGCAGAATATCAGCAAATAGCCTGAGCCTGTAAACATAAAGTGAGGAAAGCTAAGGCTCGCAATGAAGAAAGGTTTGCCACAAAAGTTAAAAAATAACAAAAAAAGCTTCTTCCAACATGTTAAAAACAAGAAAAAGGTTAAGGAAACAATTGGTCCATTGCTGGGAGAAAGTGGCAAGAAGGTGACAAGCAACAGGGAGAAAGAAGAACTATTTAACTCATTTTTTGCATCTGTCTTTACACGAAGGGATAAAACAGTCCAACCTATCAAAAACAGCACCACAAAAATCAGATTAGGAATGTAAATTGAAATAGGGAAGAAAATGGTAAGTGAGCACCTGTCTACCCTAGACGAGTTCAAATCACCAGGACCAGATGGATTACACCCCAGGGTTCTGAAGGAACTGGCAGACGAGATCTCAGAACCACTGAACTATAATTTTCAGAGATCCTGGAGCACCAGGGAACTACCAGAGGCCAGGAAAAGAGCTGATGTGGTTCCCATTTTCACCTAGAAGCAAACAAAGTAATAGCCAAAAGCCAACATGGGTTTGTCAGAAACAGATCATGCCACACTAACCTTATTGCATTCTTTGACAATGTGACAAAATTAGTGGACCAGAGGAATGCCATCAATATAGTTTACTTGGACTTCAATGAAGCATTTGATAAGGTAGACCATAACCTACTACTAGATAAAGTAGAAGAATCTGGGTTAGACAGCATCACCACCAGATAGATTTGTAACTGGCTGACCAACCGCACTCAGTCCTCAATGGAACTGCATCTACATGGAGGGAAGTATGCAGTGGAGTACCCCAAGGCTCTGTTTTAGGCCCATTATTCTTCAACATCTTCATCAATGTTTTGGATGAGGGAATAAATGGGGAACTCATCAAATTTGCAGATGACACCAAGCTGGCAGGAATAGCCAACACTCCAGAAGATAGGCTTAAGATACAGAAGGATCTTGACAAACTTGAACATTGGGATCTATCTAATAAAATGAAATTCAATGGTGAAAAGAGTAAGGTTCTACATTTAGGCAAGAAAAACGAAATGCACAGGTAAAGTGTAAGTGGTACCTTGCTCAATAGTAGTAACTGTGAAAGGGATCTTGGAGTCCTAGTGGACAACCTTTTAAATATGAGCCAGCAGTGTGCAGCAGCTGCCAAAAAACCCCAACACTCTTCTAGACTGCATAAACAGAGGGGTAGAATCAAGATCACGTGAAGTGTTAATACCACTTTATAATGCCTTGGTAAGGCTACACTTGGAATGCTGCATTCAGTTTTGGTCACCACGATGTAGAAAAGAGTGCAGAGAAGACAGTGGTCAAATTTTTTTAAGAACCTCTTCTGAAGGTGTGGCCTGCTTTGTGGGATTGGCTTGCCAGCCATGTGACCAGGTGGGAGTGGCTTGCCAGCCATGTGAACGGGTGGGAGTGGCTCATCAGCAATGTGACCAAGTGGGAATGGCTTGGCAGTCATGTGACTGGGTGGGCATGGCCAACTTGTAAAATGTGGTGAAACTCACTTAACAATGCTCTTTCTAGCAACCAAAATGTTGGCTCAGAAACTCTGGGACTTTGAAGCACGCAAATCTTAAAGCTGTCAAATTACAAGACCCTTGCACCCCATACCCTTTAAAAAAAACCCAGGGGTGTTCAAAGCTTTAAGACTTGTGGACTACAACTCCCAGAATTCCTCCTTTCGCTCTTCATCTTGATGATGTTCGGACAGGCGGGGGGAATGAGCTGGAACTGGTTCTGAACGGCACTGTAGATTTGTGGAACCTCTTCTATAGAAGAGATTAGACCTGGCAGGAACCCACCCCTGAGAGAAGAGCAACAAAGATGATTAGGGGATTGGAGATTAAAACATATGAAGAATGGTTGCAGGAACAGGGTATGTCTAGTTTAATAGAAAGAAGGACCAGGCGAGACATGATAGCGGTGTTCCAATATCACAGGGGTTGCCACAAAGAAGAGGGAATCAAACTATTCTCCAAGGCAGCTGAGGGTAGAACAAGAAACAATGGGTGGAAACTAATCAAGGAGAGAAGCAACTTAGAACTGAGGAGAAATTTCCTGACAGTTAGAACAATTAATCAGTGGAACAGCTTGCCTCCAGAAGTTGTGAATGCCCCAACACTGGAAGTCTTTAAGAAGATGTTGGATAGCCATTTGTCTGAAACAGTATAGGGTTTCCTGCCTAGGCAGGGGGTTGGACTAGAAGACCTCTAAGGTCCCTTTCAACTCTGCTATTGTATGTATTTGTATTGCATTGTATTAATATTGTAATTTTGTAGTTATTTCTTAAAATGCCATAATTAACTTAGTCCTATACATTTAATTAACCAATTAATGATTTTTAAAGTTCATGATAATTATAAAATCTGTTAGCCACAAGGTCTGCTTCAAAGCTTTCCCCCCCAATTCCTGTAGCTATTTATTTTGCTTCTTTAAAAGCTTTGTGAATAAATTATAACAAAATAATAGTTATGTTCATGGCTGAATCTATAAAACTTCTATATTTCAATTTATGCTTATTATGAACATCTACTGCCAATCTTCAAATCTAGCAAGGAATTAAAGATAAGACAAGTCATCATATAGAGTTATTAGAGAACTTTTGGGTACCATCATAAACTGTGATGTTCTTACTGGAACTGTGACTATGTGATCAGAAATGAGGGACTATTGATATTTCTCTTGTCATGGTCAGATCATAATTACGATGAGATTCTCTAGCATCATTATCCACTGGAGGGAGGCCAGATCCATTAGATTGATCCACCCCAGCAAGTGATGGACTCAGATAGGTTTCAGACTGATTTGAGACTGTTTCTGCTGTGGCTGAGGGTTTGGATTACATTGCATCCATGTGTCCTCTCTCCTTTCATTGATCCCATCACCCCTTGTGGTTCACAAAGGATCTGAAGGAGATATAATGAGAGAAGAGACATCTGGAAGTCAGCAAGATAGGAACTCAACCGAACATAGGTTACAGTCATTATTAAGGCCTATCTTGTGGTGTGGTGGTAGCAAACACCAATTCTTGGCTGCCATTATTGCATCTGTGGATATCTGCCTTGCAGCCCTATATCAGGTTTCCACTTGGATAGAGGGGGCTTGGAGATCTCGAAGGGTCAAATGGAGAATTGACTCAGCATCTGTCAGAAAAAGTAGAGTATTGTAATGCACTCTACATGACAGCTAGTTATGTCTGTCTCTAGAATAGTGCATGTTACACTTCTGCTCTGGGAACTCCATTGGACACCAGTCTGCTGGCTTTGACTTTAAACCCCTTCATAGAATGATATTGGTATATCTCTCTCCAGTTATGTCTGCCTGTTCCATCAGACCTGGCAGAAGAGCATGCTGTCATTCTGTTAGGCAATTACCAAGAGGCAGGACTCCTGTGGTGCATTCCCTATGGAACACCCCCCACCCAAAAGTGAGGTTCAGTCCATCCCCGTTGATTTCCTTCAATATCTGGTCTGGTTGTCCCAAGAAAACCAGGAGTGGCTGAGGTAGCCCCAATTACTGCTATTGAAATCTATTCTCTTTTATGCCTTGTTATTTTTTAAACTTTTTAATAATGACTGTTTTTTAAAATCATTAATGAGTACAGTGAAACTCTAAAAGAACAATATCATTTGAAATCAATATATCTAAACAACTGAAAAACATGTCTATATTTTGTCCTCTTGAGTTATTTATTTTTCATTATTGCAAATAATGGTTGAATGAATTTTTCTTTATGTCTTTATGCATGGCAATAAGCACATGGTACATTTATTCTATTTAACAAATATATCTCAGCTATTCCATTTCACTAATGCACAGGTATTATTGGACAAGTAAGTGAACATTTAGGGATGAAATTATTTTTAAAACATCTTTGTAGCTGTTTATGAGCTCAGCATTCCTTAATTCATGTTTAATTAATATAGAGATTTATATGCCACAGAAACATTCCCTTCCTGCAGAAGTTGATGAATGCTAGGTATAGAAAAGGAGAGAGAGAGAGAGAGGGAGGGAGGGAGGGAGGGAGGGAGGGAGGGAGGGAGAGAGAGAGAGAGAGAGAGAGAGAGAGAGAGAGAGAGAGAGAGAGAGAGAGAGAGAGAGAGAGAGAGAGATGAGTTACATTTCCTGAACAGTGTTATGCAGTCACACATTCCAGATATATAAGACCATTGTCCCTTGGAGTGCCCATTTCCATTGATAATTCAGGCAAAATATATTCTGCACATTTTGTGGGCTTGACTTCATCACAGATGGCCTTACTGGTAGCTTACAAAACCGCACAACCTCCTGTTTATTCTTGACTTAAAGGCACATAAAATTATTGGCAGGCAACCCCAAAACGAAACAAGACAGGAAGGGAGAAATGGAAATGAAATATACTTAAGTGTCAAATTCAGTCAGTACTAAGAGAAGATAAAGTGTGGCTTATTCCCTTCCTGACTGCTGGAAAGCGGGGGGGAATGGCATCATCAGTCCTACATTTGGTATTCGGCATCATATTCAGGCACCTTAATATCATCTGAACTTTTGCAAATTACTTTAAGGTTTGAAGAAGTGAAGAAAAGATAACTCAGTTCATTCATAATTAACGAACAATTTATGAATGATAGTTTATTTTGTTTATAGCAACTCCCCCCCCCCCCGTGTGATTGTAGAGCATAGAGAATTTATTATAAGTTATTGGAACCTATAAACCAAGGGTAAAATGCTGCCGGTTTGGACCGGTTCGCCCGAAACTCGTAGTAAAAAATGTTACTGGTTTGCCTGAACCAAAAAATGCTACCGGTTCAGGTGAACTGGTACCTGATTGTCACATAGCTGACCATCGAATTACCAGTTTGCCTGAAACTGGTAGCATTTTTTACTTTTCGATTCAACAATCAACACTGCCATATGATCACGTGGCACAGTTGATTTTTGCATAGCTGATCATTGGAACTACCAGTTTGCCCAAACTGATAGCATTTTTTTTTGCATTCTCATTGTGCAACAATCAGTTGTGTGACAATCAATGGTGCTCATGTGCACATGAAGCAAACTGGTAGCAGACTTCAGAGGACTTCACCCCTGCATAAACTCTTGGAAAAAAGATAATGATTATATATTGCTGTCAGGGATTCAAGTCTGTTTTACCTCCTGGCAACCACCTAGGCAAGTTATCTTGACAACAATTTCAGAAGTGGTTAGCCATTGATTTTTTTTCTAGGACTGAGTTAGAATGACCAGTCCAAGGTCATTCAGTTGGCTTCCATATCTAAGGCAGGGTTAGAATTCCATTTTCCAGTTTTTATTTTAGTACTTTTAGGCACTACAGCAAACTGGTTTTCTGCTACTACATTCAATGAATACCATATTATTGCTGTGATACTGTTTTTCTCACATAGCATTCTTATAATGTATATTATTCTCTGATACTGAGAAAGAGGTTTAATGTTAATTGAACCGAGTTGCAACTGTGATTTAACTCTGATAATTCTAAACATTAGCGTTAGCTTTGCAATGACTCAGTAAGAATCCAGACCTAATCTTATATTTTACTTTATTCTGCGCGATTATTGTATTGCTAAATTTAACTCATAAAGAAGGGCTTCTGAGATTCCAGAAAGAAATACATTCTGATATAGGTAATGCTATAAAAGGGTTTTTATTCCCAAGAATGAACCTTTGGTGTATGACCTGATCACTGATAGAAGAGTCTTTATGCAAAAAAGTCAATTGAAAGGCATATTAAATAAAATAAGAATAATGTTTTAGCTTCATAATATATCAGACTGCTGGCTTTCGTAGGCAGGGCAGAAATGAATGAGAATTAGTGAATAATAAAATTTGGTTGTGACATCAAAAGTGTAGTATGCAAACTATCATGATATTCCAGATGTTTCTCATTGTGTCTACAAAAATGTTTTTCCCAAGATAACAATAGCAATAGCACTTAGATTTATATACCACTTCACAGTGCTTTTATAGCCCTCTCTAAGTGGTTTTACAGAGTCAGGCATATTGCCCCCAACAATCTGGGGGCCTCATTTTACCCACCTCTAAAGGGTGGATAGCTGAGTCAACCTTGAGCCGGTAAGATTTGAACAGCTGAACTGCAGCTAGTAGTCAGCTGAAGTAGCCTGCAATACTGCACTCTAACCACTGTGCCACCTCAGCTCTATACAACAAGATGATATTGTATTTTCTCTTTGATTTCCCTGAACTAATCCAAAACTGTTTTCTCTTCAGAACTTCTTTCTGTTGTTCTCTTGCCATTTTTTTCTGAACATGAAAACTCTCCAAGAATTCTGAATCTATTGGGGTGATAAATATTAGGACTGGACAGATTCAAATATGAAAAAGATCTCTCAGGCAGTTACCTACTCAGAATTCTTGGAGAGTTTTCACTTTCAAAGAGAGAATAGCCTATCAACTTGGAAAAAAAAAACATCCCTGTAGACACAATGAGATATTACACTTTTGATATCACCACCAAATTTTATTCTTCACTAATTCTCATTCTCATTCTAATATATTGAATAACTTTTTGAGGATACTAGGAATGATATTTATATGGAAAGCATAACAACTGGACCAAACATCATTATGGAAGAAGTTGAACATGTAATAAAAATAGCAAAAACAAGAAAAGCCATAGAACCTGACGATATTCCAGTAGAAATTTTTAAATTGCTGGAAGACAATGGGAAGGAATTTTTACTACAGCTCTTCAATCGAATATATGAAACAGGAAAGATATCAAATGATTGGCTAAAGTTAACTTTTGTGACAATCCCCCCAAAAATAAATACAAAGAAGTGTACCGAATACAAAACAATAAACTTAATGAATCATGCCCTGAAAATATTCCTGAGAATAATTCACATAAGAATATACAACAAAATTGACTAGCGTCTAACACACAATTTGGTTTCAGAAACCAAATTGGTACACAAGATGCCCTATTCAGCATTCATGTTCTTGCACAGCTTTGTAGAGATGTCAATCACAGTGTTTACATGTGCTTCATTGATTTTGAAAAAGCATTTGATAAAATAAGACACAGCAAACTATTACAATTCCTGAAAAAGATGACAAAGACAGATGAATCATAAAGAATCTATATTGACATCAGGTAGCAAATGTGAGAGTAGGCCGAAAATACTCAGATGATGCAGAAATATGAAGAGGAGTGAGACAGGGCTGTATTCTGTTGCCACTGTTTTTTAATATTTACTCTGAATCAATTTTCAACAAAGCACTATGAAACATCGATGCTGGCCTCAAAGTAAATGGTATTAGGATCAACAATGTAAGATATGCTCATGTTACAGTTCTTCTTCCGTTCCTCATCAACAGTGTCACAGAAATATCTGAAAAATACGGTTTGAAGCTTAACCCCTCAAAATCCAAGATCATGATCATCAGCAAACAACCCATTAATTTACCACCAATAACTTTGGAAGGAATACCATTAGAAAAAGTTGAAAAGAATCACATACCTACGTTCTAATTTACTTGAAATCTGGGACATGACCACTGAAATAAAAACAAGGATACAGAAACCTTAAACAGCACTCTTCAAAATAAAAAAGGTCTTCTGCAGTCAAGACATAAGCCTAAGATTGAAAATCAGGCTTGTCAGATGTTATATCTTTTCTATCCTGCTCTATGGAGTAGAGCATTGGTCTCTGACAGAAATCCACTTGAAAAGGCTAGAAACATTTGAAATGTGGATTTACAGGTGACTGCTACATATAAACTAGGTTGACAAAATCAGAAATGAAGAAGTGATAAGCTGCCTGGGAAAGCCAAGGGAAATCATCAAAATCATAAAAAAGTGAAAGCTTGAATATTTTGGACATGTGATGCAACACCCAGAAAAATATGGCATATTTCACTTAATCCTCCAGGGAAAAATTGAAAGCAAATGAGGTCCAGGCAGAAGAAGAAAATCATGGTTACAAAATCTAAGGGACTGGTTTGGACAAAAGTCAGCAGCACTTTTTCATGTGGCTGTTGATAAAAATAGGATGACCAACATAATCGCCAATGTCCAATGACAGACATGGCTCAAGAAGAAGAAGAAGAAGAAGAAGAAATCTCATTCATTTCTGCCCTACCTGTGAAAGCCAATAGCCTGAGATATTATGAAGCCAAAACGTTACTAACTTATTTTAGTTGTCCATTGGGGTCCACAAAGTCAAGATCGTGACTTGACTGCACAATCTAAAGCATTTTTATGTACAAGCTACTTTAAAAAAGGACAACCACTGCCACTATATTTCAAAACTTTTGAAAATGCTATGTCAAAAGAAGCAAACATTTCCTAGCATAGTTTATTAAAAATCAGAATTGTATGGCACCATCAGTGGGGTCCATATGGATCACTTTATGAATGGGTGAGCAAGTTCCATGCATGAAAAACATTGGGATCCCACAAAATTCTCTGGTTTAGAGAAGGATGGATTAGATCAAGGGTGTCAAACTCAATTTCATTGCTGGAAGTATCTGGGCTGTGGTTTACCTTGGGGGGCCAGGTGGACATGGCTGATTTGGAGGTTGTGGCCAACTGCATGGGCATGGCCAGCTTGATGCCACTCAATGGGCATGGCTGACTGGGTGGGCACAACCATCTTGACACCATTCCTCAAACTACTGACATGTTTCCTCTTCACACTGGGTAGCCCAGGCTGAAGCCACACTGGCTCGATGTTTCCTCTTCACACTGGGTAGACTGGGCAGCCACTTACATTTTCCCTGTGAGCTGGATCCAACCACATCACGGGCCAAATCTGGCCCACTGGCCTTGTGTTTGACACTCATGGATTAGATTATTAGATTGTTAAATTAAATCTGAAACAATGGAAAGTAAAAAAAAAAAACAGCCAGCTTTTATTTCAATATTCTTCTTCTGAGACTAATGAGATGAAAGTGAAGGTTAGTTCCCAAGTTTATGGGCTGATTTCAGAATGTTTCATCACCAGACTAGGTAACATCTTCAGCAGAGTTTAGGGGATGTCAGTGTCAGTATTCTTCCATTTATAAGGGCTTCAGGTGAGATATTTATTGCAATTCAGAAGTTCTGTTATCTTCATAGTTGTTTTAATTCTAAACTTGCCATCCAATGTAAAACCAGACAATTGAAACGTCTAAGTGATTAATTCCACTTTACATGGATCCTTCTAGCACAGTGGTTCTCAACCTTCCCAATGCTGCGACCCTTTAATACAGTTCCTCATGTTGTGGTGACCCCCAACCATAAAATTATTTTCATTGCTACTTCATAACTGTAATTTTGTAACAAATTCATCTCCGATCATAACTCGAGCAATGTCTTTGGCCACTGGCAACAGAAAATCCTCAGCAATGGTGTGAGGTTTCATAGCTCTGGCAATTCTGAGTCCCACCAAATATGAAGCTTCAACAGCTGTTACGTTTTGTTTGTGGCACTTGCCACCAGTGTCAAGTCTGGCTTTCTTGAGTCCATCAGCTTTGCTTCTAAAATAGTTGGTATCCTTGCCGGCAAAGCTCGGATGCTTGTTATCAAAATGGCGTTTTAGTTTGTTCGGCTTCATAGATTCGGCTGATAGAACGTCACAACAAATAACACATTGTGGTTTCTCAATTTCTGCTGTAATTATTGAGGTAAAACCTACTGATAAAAATCCTCACTATATTTCCTTTTCTTAACGTTCTTCTCTACACAATCCATTGTCATGGGATGGTTTGTTAATGTAAATAATATATAACAATAGCTTTAATTATACAAAAGATGATACATGGCATAGTTCAGTCAATACAGTTCATTAAAGTTTCCAATGATTTACCATTCTCTGTGTTGTTGTTTTTTACATATCTGTTACTATCACAAGGCGGCAGTATTCACATCAACCACAGCTGAATATAAAAAAACCGATCAGCATCCAGGTTAAGTTTCCATGGTACAGATTTTTTTTTTTGCAGTAGTTGATGATTTTACAGTACATGATATTACTTTTACCCAGTAATTATAATTCATGAAGTGTTGTTTTACCTCCAATAGTGCTTTCAACACAGTAGCTGCTTTTAACAGAGTAGGTGCGATGATGTCATCAAGCCGGGTTGGCGCGATGATGTCATCATGCTGGGTACTCATATGTGGGCGTATCTGCATGTGGGTGGACCCGCCTGGAGACGGATAGAGGAGCGGTGTCTCAGTTCCTAAGACCATCAAAAATACGTGTTTTCCGATGGTCTTAGGAGACTCCTGTGAAAAGGTCATTCGACCTCCAAAGGGGTCGCGACCCACAGGTTGAGAACCATTGTTCTAGCACCTTAGCTTTTTCTATGCTGAGTGCAATCACAAACTGGAACCATGCCTGCAAATTTATGTTTTATCTTGTGATTTTTGGGGGATCATTTTTTCAATATGTTAAATTTATAATTTACTATATCATTAATTATACATTAGCGGTGGAATAATATCCATGATATCAGCCTGTTCCACCAATAAGTCATTTTGTGTCCTAAAGGGCAACTCACATTTTATCCATCAGTTATCTCCTTGGAATGAAGCAAAGTATATAAATGCTTTCTATTGCTTTCTTTTTCTTTTTTCTTTTCTTTTTACTGCAGGCAGTACAAAGCATGAAAATTGCCAAACTCCTAAGAGTTCCTGTTGTGTTATGCTGTATGAAAGCTGGAAGCTATAATTTTGGGATAAAAATAAGTTTTTTTTTTTTACCAGCCAAACCATCAGGAATCCTAGTACTTAGTCAGATTTTATAGCATCTTCTAGAAGATTTTATCCTATGTCCATTTTGTCATGGTAGAGCTCAAAGACATTCCTCAGATGAAAAGGGGGAGCAAAGATTATGTTGCAACTAAAGATGATGAGGATATTATAAGACTGATGGATGTAGGACTGCTTGGCTAGAATTAAAGGCAGTTTAAGCAGAAGTTTAAGAGGCCAGACCTGCTTAAGTCCAGCTTTGTTCAGGTGGGATTAGAAGTACATGTTTTCAAGGTGTGACTTGGAATCAGTAAAGTCTCTGAAACAATGTCAACTTGTACAGGACTACAGGATTGCCTGTTTGTAACATATTTTATTGCTTGGGTGAACAAAGAGGGAGGAAGAAAAAGGAAAACAAAATAAAATCGAAAAGGAAAAGCTTATTTATTTATTACACATTGAAAAGAAATAGCTCATTTTTAAACATATCATTAAAACTTGATTACACAGTATTGATTAATCTTTTCATTATAGCAATAATGAACCAGTTCATAAACATAAACATATTGTAAAGCTCTCACTACATTTACAACATCAGAGAATAACCTTTTGGATGATTTTATGCTTCTACATATAGTAATAAGATTAATATTTTGGGTGGGTGTATAGTTCAAAGTACAGTCATATCTTCAACCTGTATTAATCTTTCTAACACAGTATTAATGAAGTTAAGGCTATTAAACCAGAAGAGGATAATTGTGGTGTAAACCCAGATCATATGGCATAAGTTTGCCTAGAGAAAGTTGAAAAAACTTTATGTGAAAAAAGCATCATTATAAACCTGCAAAAAGATCAATATATATCTTGTATCACTCAATGGGATTGGGTGAGGATTAAAACTTCAAAAGTAGGAAATTAACAGCTTATTTGTTAGAGAGACACTCACCCACTTTATGGTCTGTTCTTCCCTTCTGGGGGAGGTTTTGAAGTATTTCTAGCAGGTCTACCAGATACTGTAACAGCTTTGTTCCCTATGCCATCCGTTGGTAAACTCGTTTTTCTTGCCATGTACATGTATACATCTGAAGTAGACTGTGTTGTTTCTCTGTGTCATTTAATATATGTGGGTATGTGCAGGGGTGGGATTCAGCCAGTTTGGGTCGGTTTGTGCAAACTGGTAGCTCTGACGATCATCTGGGAGCGGATTGGTTTGCTCCGATGATTAGGTGGGCCCACCCAGCCTCCCCTGCACTTTACTTACCTATACCCTCTCAGCTGATTCGTGCAGCAGAGCAGATTGCCACGCTTCAGCTGTGTTACATCCCAGTCAAAGATAAATTTTGTTAAAACTGCACAGGCGCGCGAATCATACAATCGCTAAACTGGTTGTTAAATCCCACCACTGGGTATGTGGATATATCCACATTTATTTATTTATTTATTTATTTATTTATTTATTTATTTATTTATTTATTTATTTATTTATTTATTTATTTATTTATTTTCTCACGTTTATGTAGAGTCTATTGGAGGTGATGACCCTTTGTGAGCTGTATGCAACGAAATTTTAATGTATGCTGATTAGTGCACATTTATAGTGACAATAAAGTTATTCTAAGTTCAAAGGTGAGATAAGACAATTTTGGGGGGAGTTGTGTGAAATTGACTACAAGCAAAAAGGTTAGTTGCCTGAATTCAGCACTGGACCCCCTTTTCCACCTCTCTGAAATTGTTTGCTTCTTATCTATTCAGGTCCTTGATTTTTTTTTAATGATACTTCTGAGGAAGGAGCTGGTTTTCCTTGTGTGCCCATGATCACAAGATTTTAAACCTTGAGATTCTTGACGTGCTTATAGAAATCATGGGTCTTCATCAAGTTACATCTCAGAATAGCCTTTAGACTCATTGTGTCATGAATATTTAACTGTCTTCCAATCTGATATGAAAACATTGAATATATTTTTATATATCTCATCTTATTTTTTTTTCAAGTTTATAATGATTGATAAAGAAGAACTGAACACACACATTGCAACCATCCAACCAGTAAACCAGGAGCTTCACTAACATAATCTGCGTGCTAATCTGGAAGAGTGCACTTCAGTTTGCCTATATTTGAGCTATCACATTTCCATGGTTAGGTCTGAATAAAGTGACTTCTTTTTGGGGGGTTGGGCGGGGCAGACGGACGGACCTCTAAGGGATTTATAGTATTTTCTTCTGTTGTAAAATTTGTTCCTATTTTTTTTCTGGATTTACCAAGCTATTCCCACGTTTAACCAAAATAGGTATTCCTGATGGATGACAGTACACAACCACTTTCATCCTCGCTGAGATTTTTTTAAACATACAGAGTCACCGATCTTTCTTCAGAATTCAAATTCAACTGAGAATTGAAATGATGGATTGTTGCACTGTAGCTAACTAGGTACAATACATAAACTTTAAGAACCATCTCAGCTCCATTGTTTAGGAGCATTGCAGAATGGGCTAAGTAGAGTCTATCTATCTTTAGAGTTATACTGTATATTGTATGTAGCACAACATTTCTCAAGTTCTCAGAGCATGAAGATACCCAGCCATTATAGAGAAAATCAGGAAAAACAAATGACAAAAGCCAGGAAAAAGTAAACAAAACAATGCAAAAAAAATTTAAAAAGTGAAATTGAAAAAAAAAAAACACCTAACAAGCAACTCCTCAACCATTACTACTGATATCTGATGGGACACTTATTTATAAAGAAAGTTTATATAGGAAATATCCACCTAAATCAATAACAGAGTCATCTTATTTCCCATTAAAAATGGACAGATAGATAGGTAGATGAGTTTCATTTGGAAAAGCTTTAAAGTTGTAATGTTATTTTCTGACTTTATCAACTGGAAATCCATTTGTGGAAATTCTAGCTGCAAAGTTTCCCTAACTTTTCTCTCACTCCTCTCCTGCTGATGATTCTGCTTATCTATACATGACAGTTGGGTTAAATGTATAACTTCAAGATAACCCACATAGATTTACTACACTATTAACCCAGATACTAGCCGCTGTTTATGAGACCAGGAGACATGTAGCATTAGCACTGCAAGCCAGTTATGATGATTAAATTCTTCCTCTGCTCCATAGCCTCAACTAGATATAAGAAGGTTAAAGAAGTAGATTTGCTGCAAGAGTTAAGAAGACATACTTATGAAGTTTTTCATATAACAGGATCCTAGAATACTGCACACTATATTTGTCAGATGAAAAAATTAAATCCTGAACCTTTTTCTCTCACCTTTTCAATTCATATTTGTCAAGTATTTTGTCAACAGTATTTTGTCAAGCTACCCAGAATTTTCTGGAATGGGGCATTTTACAAATCCTTCCTTCCTTCCTTCCTTCCTTCCTTCCTTCCTTCCTTCCTTCCTTCCTTCCTTCCTTCCTTCCTTTTTACACATCCAGACATTTTTTTTAGCTTGAAGTTTTCTTCTTATTTATAAAATGTCTTTTTCTATTGTGAGAATGAGAAATTCCTGCCTCATTAGCTCAAACCCTTTCACACAATCTAAAAACACCATGGATAAACAAATTTACTGAAAACTGATAATAAAAAATATGTATGTAAATTATTATATTTCTATTGGGTGTTAAACTTTCTTCTATATTTTTCCAACATACATATGCCTGAAAAATAAAAATCTGCCATGTAGTTTCATTATGTCTGTTTCTATTTTTTTGTTGTTATCTATGTTTATCAGAACATTGAATAGAGGCCTTGATTAGGAAATAGACATAATAGAGAACAGTGAAACTTACTTTAAACTCAAGTAAGATGGGATTTGGAAGATAAATGGTTATCTAGTCTACAACTAGGTTTATATGAATATGAAATATGAATGAATTGATCCTTCATTTATACAAGCTTCTTAAATCAATAATAAACTATTCTGTTCTTTTTATCTATGATCCACCCAAAATAACTTGGCAGATATTTGAATAGATATAAAGTTAAGTCTAAAATACAAATTCCCTATACATTTTAATCGATATTATGGCATGCTTTCCATGTTAATGGTGCTTAAATGGTTAACATTTTATTGTTGGGAATTTAAAATATGCAGTAGTTACCTTTGAGTCATTGTTCATTTCCTATTTTCTATCAACAGTTTTGCTGAGTGACAAAAATAAATTATTTGAATAGAATGCAAAAGGACTAAGCAAAGGAAGCAATTGTTCTGGGCACCCTGACAGAACAAATAATTCTGACAGATAGATGGTGAACAGGTCAAAGTTTGATAAGAAGGTCTGATGAAAGTTTGCTTAAAAGCAGAGTTTGCCAACAAACAGCTTTAAAAAAAATTCAGGGTGACCCACCATTTTTCACAAGTTTAAAGAGAAAGCAATCACTGACTTCATTCACAGACTTAATTTCTGGTTTGTTCTGTACCGATGACATTTTGTTGAAAAACTATTTATAATAGAGAGTGGGTGGACAGAATTTTGTTTGTCTTTCTGGCACAAATTGTATGTGCTCACATTGTATGTGGCAGTGACCACTGGGTGACTTTCCCACCCCAGCACCCTTCCTTCAGGTTGCTGTTTAATTATCTTGGTCTGCCTTAACATCCTATTATGATAGCAACTATCATTTATAAAGTAAAAACTGTATTAGGAATTCCATAGGTCACCCTATGATACAGTGACAGCCATGTGATTTGGAAAAAAAATATTGAATCCTCTAAGTGTTGTCTAAGACTCTCTGCCTGCAACCGCTTTCACCTCTTCTTTAAAGCATTTAAGAACAAATACTCCATTAGAATATATTCTATATGATCAAATTTAGATATTGTATCGGGAAATAAAAGAATAAAAGAGCTGGAAGGTACTTTGGATGTCTTCTAGTTCAACTCCTGCTCAAGCAGGAAATCTTATACCATTTCAGACGAATGGTTTCCAATCTCTTCTTAAAAACTTCCAGTGTTGGAGCATTCTTAACTTCTGGAGGCAAGTTGTTCCACTGATTACTTGTTCTAACTGTCAGAAAATTGCTCCCTAGTTCTAGGTTGCATCTCTCCTTGATGTCAGACCTGGAAGCCATCTTTTATACTGGGCCTTCAGGCCTGCCACATTTTCTGCTGTGGGAAAATGGGAAAACATTACTTGGAACCCTGACACTTGATTAGTTTTGATCCATTGTTTCTTTTCAATGAGGTTCTGTATTGCAGGGGTGTCAAACTCATGTATCATAGCGGCATCGCATGACATATTGGGACTTTCCCCCCTTCGCTAAACCGGGCATGGGCGTGGCCAGTGTGTGACACATCTGGTCCATGGGCTGGGAGTTTGACAACCCTTCTGTATAGCAAAGGTTCCAAATCTTGTCAACTTTAAGACATTTGGACTTTAACTCCCAGAATATCTGAAGGGAGCTAGGAAATTCTGGGAGTTAAAGTCCACATGTCTTAAAGTTGTCAAGATTGAGAAGTCCTGTTATAGAGAATCAAACCTCCAACTCCTCTGAATACTTTTTCAGTTAAGTAGGATTATCCAAATTTTTATGGTTACTCAGAAGTATGAATAGATAGTGGTAAGCAGGACAGATTCAACAGAAACCTCTATGGCTAGGTTCATTTTAATAATTTTGACTGGACTTTTCAGATGCACCACAACTGAGCACATTTTTGGAGAGAAAGAGAAGTGTTTTCAAAGTTCAAATGCAAGTCCAAAGCAAATTCCAATAGTTTTCAGATTGGATAATGTTTATTTGGAGGAGATTATCTTGAAAAACCATTTGAACAAGAATATTTGGTCATAGGATTAAGAAGAATGTTTGCCTACTCTCTGCTTCACTCTTGAAAATATATAAACCAAGTTTCTTTTTGTGAAAAGCCACAAAGCCATGAAAAGCTGGCCTTGCTTGTAGACTCATTCATTACTCTTTCTTCTGGACAGAAAAGACACTGGATTGTAATAAGTATTTGAGCTGCTTTCTGGGGTACTTCTTTCCTTAACATGTGAACAAAGGAAATTAGCTGTTTTTCATTTAAAGAAGCCTGCTCAAAAAATTCTGCCAATGTCTTCATGTCTAAAAATTTGCAGGTTCCTTTTTCGCATGACTGAATGGTAGTTTTCCCAAATTGTGTATATGGGCTTGTGTGTGAAGATTACTCCAGTTTTGTTTGAACTATTCTCCTAATATCATGTCTTGCTTGTTTTACATACAATCCAGCAGATGGCACTACAATATTATGCCATGAGTTTATAAAACTGTAGAAAAATTGGCATTCATGAACAAAGAATCAGACAGAGTGAATTCAAGTCACAGATATTAAATGTTTTTCAGTAACTCTCTAATTTATCAGTTGTGGTATGGAGACAAAAAGCAAAAAAAAAAAAAAGGAAATGATGTTTAAAAAGTGATGTAAGTTAGATTGTATTGAGGGTGCATGTATACTTTTGCAAAGCATCCTGTGAAGAGTCTGTGTGGAATCAGAAATAATAAACCAAATATATAACTTGCTATTCTCAAGCAGGAATTTATTTCTTCCTGATAGTTTGTGGTTCTCTGTGTGAGGAGAAGGTTATTTGCAGGCATTCTAAATATACTTACCAGTGTTGATGGAAATTACATATGCACATTCCAAATTCCAGATTGGGAGGATTGAATTAAAAACAAGCTGCTGAATATCCCTCTGCCTGTAGCAGCTGTATTCTTTCAAAAGTGTTATTCATCTGAAATGAGCTCTAGGTTTATGTATTTCAGAATTAGTTTCTTTTTGTGTATTGATTCATAGTCAGATATCATAGCTTCTGGTTAAAACTTACAATAAATATGGACTGTAAACAACCAATAATACCAAGGGTTTCTCAACCTTGACAGCTTTAAGCTGCTTAGACTTCAACTCCCAGAATTCCCTAGCCCGCATTTCTGACTGAGGAATTCTGGGAGTTTAAAGTCCATATGACTTAATATGGCTTAAGGTTGCCAAGGTTGAGAATTCCGAAGCTATAATATTAAAAATATCTCACTATCCTAAGGTTTTGGCTACAAAAACTGTGGATAGATCAGAGGTGGTATTGTGCCGATTTTCCCCAGTTTGGGTGAACCGGTAGCGGCGGTGGCGGGAGGTTCCACCCACCCACCCATACGTCATCACAGATGCTCTGCACATGAGCAGAAGATTCTGTGCATGTGCAGAAGCTCCACGCACACATGCGCATTCCCAGTTCCGAACCATTAGCGAAGGTAAGAGGAAACCATTACTGGAATAGACATACCGTTTCTTCAAATATATCCTCTTGGAGAGGTTGCTTTAGTAAATATGTTGTGTTTATGTGAACTATTTTTCATGTCCTTTCATTGCCATATCTAAAACACTTTGATTTCTACTGATTTGTGTAGATCAGCTGTCGATATGAGCTAATTGTGTAGATCTTAATGTAGATCATACATCTGTTGGTACACCTTTGACACATTTATACCATCGAAGTCAGTGGTGAGATTCAGCCAGTTCGCACCTATTCAGGAGAACCGGTTGGTAACTTTCTAAGCAGTTCGGAGAACCGGTTGTTGGAAGAAATCTTTTGTTTTTTCCCACTTTACAGGGCTAATCCTGTAAGGAAGGCAGGAAGGAAACATTCTGGTGTTGTTTCTAGCCTAATCTTTATTGCCCTGCTCACAGAAACTGCCTCTCCGGTTAACCCTTATTACCAATGTAACAACTAAGGTGAAGTGCCCATCGACCTGAGTGACATTAACTTGGCCACGCCCACATGATCACATGACCACCAAGCCCAGCCTACCCAGATGGTCATTAGGGCAGAGAATTGGTTGGTAAATTATTTGAATCCCACTACTGATCGAAGTGATCAATCCATCAACCCCTTAAACCCCTATGCTACTCAATCTTTCAAAAACATACATTTAGAATGCTTAATGTGGAACTGGTAACATTTTTGAATTCAGACGTGACCTACAATTGTTTCGGTAAGAAACAACAGGAAAGGAAGTGCAAAAAATATGTCTCAAATTCTCCACCCCCTGATTTCAATAGTACCTCTAATTTCTATTAATGTGGGAATCTTGTGGGCCAACTCCCTTTAGGGGCAATTGTTAAATAATGAATGAAGAATAAAATATAATCAGTTAAGTAAAGGGCAAAGTAATACTACCTTGGAGTCAGAAAGTGTAAATGTTACCCTGCTCTGGATTCTGAAAAGCATCCTGCAGCACACCTAAAGTTTTTTTTAGGCGTGAGTGTGTGGATAAAACAAAATATTTATCTTATTCTTTTGCCAAGCTTTTCAAAGATGACTTTAGCATGAAGTTTACTGTTAATTCTATTATTATTTTTCTTTTAAAAATGTTATTAGCCACTTTGAATGCAAGGTATGAAGCAAGCAAGCAAACAAATAAATATTGAAAGTAAATAATCTAAATGTTTTCCTAGGTTGCAGTTTCAGTAGGGGGAATTTTCAATCCCTCCAGCTCCTCACACTCTGCTTCCTGCCCAGTAGAGATAAGAGGATGAAGTTGCATCAGTTCAATTTATTCCTACCAATTTTTATTGAAAAGATGGACAAAAATTTACTAAATTGAATATGTGGGACCAGACACATGTATATAAAATGTCTCTATCATTCTTTAATATTTAAAAGCTAGATAATTTCCCCCCTGCAACTTCACATTGGTGGTCACCATGGTCTTCTTAAGAAGTGTCAGAGAATAATCATTGCTGTAGATTTCCTGAGTTTGAAAATTAACAAAAGATGAAAGTGATAGCAGAATAACAGTTGGAAGGAACCTTGGAGATCTTCTAGTCCATTCCCTGCTCAAGCAGGAGACCCTATACTATTTCAGACAAATGGCTGTCCAGATAGTTTATATTGGGGACAGGAAAGTTTCCCCAATAGGAAAAAAAGTGAAAAGAGAAGCTAGATGAAACCAGTTTAATGTGGCTGATGGATTTATTTTGAAAAGAAATAAAGATAAAAAAATCATCTAATCCAAGTCTCTCCTCATCTTCACTTGCTTTTAATGTGAAATAAGGGAGCACAACTAGATTTTTCACAGGCTGATCTGGTGATTTCACATCTGAAATAAAGCACAGCTGGTTGAGACTATTTTGACCATTAAAGACACTGTGGGAACAGGAAACACAACAACAGCCAGATTGGTTTAATGGTTAAGGCACCAAACTAGAACCGGGAGACAAGAAGTTCTACTCTCGCCTTAGGCATGAAGCCAAGATGGGCGAACTTGAGCCAGTCATTCTCTCTCAGCTCTTGGAAGAAGACAATGGCAAACCATTTCTGAAAACCTTGCCATGAAAACTGCAGGACTGGTCCAAGCCATTATCAAGAGTGCAGATGATTCAAAGGCACCAGAAATGAAACCAAAAAGGGAACAGCCACATTTACTTCTGCCCAGGTTTTTGTAACTTGCAAATAACTTTAACTGAATTTTAAATTAAAATCCCTATTTATTGTTGTAATGTTTTCATTGGATTTAAATTGAATGTTTGTGAGCCATTTAGATTCACTTCAGCCAGAGCGGTAACATATAAGTTTGATGAAGTAATAAATCAATGAATGAATCTCTGTCCAATATAAATGCCCAGGAGATCTCAACTAATCATTATTCAATATGGACAATAATGTAAGGTACCACATAGATTAGTTGATTATGGTCATGGATCAGTACAGAACATAGTGGATCATCACACCTTTCCACTTTTGTTTTAAAAAAAACTGATTTCTTCTCTTTCAACAACAGTAGCAGCTACAGGAAGTAAAGCGCTAGTCTTTCATCTTCCCACTATAATGATGCATTTCCTTGTTTGGTTCCTTTTATTAGCCTTGCTGTCCAATCATTGTGTTGGAAACTAGTAGCTGGGAGGCAAGGAAAGCCAGTCAGCCCTTCAATTTTTATGAAGACCATCCTGTAAAACAGAATATTTATTAATTTCTTCAGAAAATGTAAATGGCCACCTATTTATACATGATAATCCTTGATGGCATACAACAACATGTCATAAAATAAAAATAAATGTAACCCCAACTCTCCTGAAATCACATCAGATATCATGTCATGGCACCACAATATATTACCAATTGTATACTTACACTTGCTGGGCTCACTTCCATCCTATCCCAATGCCTGAGTGAAGAGTCATGTCTTCACAGCCCTCCAGAAGGCTAATAACAATTGAGCTCCCTCCAAATCTCAGGATGGGGATTGTTTCAAAGGGTCTGGGCAGCCATTGAAAAGGGAAGGCACCCAGAGTGTTGCCCATCCTATGCCACCTGATGGGATGGGCAGTTACTTTTAGGGAGAGCTGGTTCCATAAAAATTGTGTAGGCCTCTAAAGGTGATAGATAGCTTCCTCTGCAGTACCATTTGCTTCTAGCAAATGGAAATTCTTCAGTTACCTGGGACTTCATATCTGTAATAAGGGTCATGAGCCAGTGCGAAGACTAAGATGCTCTGAAATTGATTTGAAAAAAATTCTTCTATCACACTAGCATAAAACCATCACTCTGCTATTAATTAAAGCATTTTAAGTCTAAAAGAAGAGAGAGAGAGAGAGAGAGAGAGAGAGAGAGAGAGAGAGAGAGAGAGAGAGAGGGAGGGAGGGAGAGAGAGAGAGAGAGAGGTTGCTGCTTTAGAGATGTGTGTTCAGTTCAAGATTGTTCCGATTGCACCACAAAGCTAGTTGTTCAACTTCCTGTCGGTATGCAGATTTGTCATTATCTCTACTGAGACCAATCACTATTGTCTCATTTGCAAACTTCAGTATTTTAACAGAGGGATCATTTGAGATGCAGTGGTTGGTTTTGAGTGAAAAGAGTAACAGAGAGAGTGCACAGCCCTGTGGGGCACCTCTGCTAATTGTACAGGTATCTGATATGATTTTGCCTAGTTTCACCTGCTGCTTCCTATTGCTTAGAAAGCTTATGATCTCACTAAAGAAAAATAAAAGAGGCACAGTGGCTAGAATGCAGTACTGCAGGCTACCTCTGTTGACTGCTGGCTGCCTGCATTTTGGCAGTTTGAATCCCACTGGCTCAAGGTTGACTCAGCCTTCCATCCTTCTGAGGTCAGTAAAATGAGGACCCAGTTGTTGGAGGCAATACGCTGACTCTGTAAAACTGCTTAGAAAAGGTTGTAAAGCACTGTGAAGAAGTATATAAGACTAAGTGCTATTGCTAAGTGCTATCTGAAATGATGGTATTGAATGCCCAGCTGAAATCTACAAAAAGACCTTTTCATAAGTCCTTGCAGATTCAAGATGTTGTAAGATGTAGTGCAGTGCCATATTAACAGCATCATCTGCTGATCTAGTTGCTTGGTAGACAATTTTGCAATGGGTCTTACAGTGGATCCGTTATGGTTTTCAGATGGACCAGCAGTAAGTAGTTTTCATAACTATGAATGTCAATTAAAGCTCGCATCGAACCTGAAAAAGTTAGACTAATTTAATAAATTCTGCCCTTGTGCCTGCACAAGAACCAGAATATTTATTTCAAATATTTTTTTGAAATGGGCACAATCCTAGTAAATACCCAGCAAATTGGCAGTTCCATTTGCTTTATGAATAGTTCTAAACTAATATTTAGTAATGTGGAATCATGTAGTCATATCCAGAGTAAGTCTTCCATAAAATTGCTGTACTAATTATTTTTCATATTCTTATTAATCTTTGATAGATAGTAGATTTCATCTTCATACAAGCCTCATAGATATATTTTGACTGTTAATTGCTGAACCCCAAGAGGATCAACTTTAATTGGGGTTTCAGGTCGGAACAGTGACTGACTTCCAGGATCTAGAAAATGAAATAGTTATTCAAGACACTATCACCTTTCTTATTAATTTTCTGAACCTCCTTTGCTACTGATATACATCTGATATAGACCTTTAGATCTGCCAAGCTTAAGAACGCAAAATCAACAACTAGTTTATCATTTTCTGGAACAAGAAATTAATTCCCCAGACTTTAAGTTGGAAATTAGTTGTTTGTTATTAAAACCCTAAAAGATGTTTAATTTTAAAGTCTGCAGATTTATTATAGTTTTATTAAAAATACGTATGAATTTTGAAGTATGTTTTATGCAAATGTTGGAAACAAGCTGAATTTGGTGTTCCCCTGAACATAGATTTTTCCCTAATAGGAAGATTGAATGAAAACTAATACCCCAATGTTATAAGTCACAAAGAATGGAGCTCTTATAAGCTCAGGATATTTTATAGTATCTGTTCTTTCACTTCAGTTGACAGGCGTTTGCTATGAGAAAAGCTGTTACTCATGAAATCGAAGCCTGCTGTGAATGCACTTTAAGCTACATGCCATGATTGATTTTTGACTGCCAAAAAAGTCCTCCAGTTGAAATCCACTGCCAAACACAGGTTGTTTATGGTGATGGTTGTATTGATGTGAGTACTGTGTGTCACTGGGCCAAATATATATATAAAGACGGTGAACCAGGAAGAGTGTGATATGTGTGAACAAGAATGAAGTGAATAACCTGGGATGGCAACCAATGGAGTTTTACATGAGAAAGACTTATGGAGTAGTTAAGGACAATCAGCAGATCATGTAAAGGGAAACTGTGAAGCTTGGCATGTGAAAGAAATGTGTGTATTCATTTATTCATTGCAGTGAATAAGCAGATTTTGGAAGCAAAAGAAGAAATTTTGGTGCAAGGTAACAGCATTGGCCTTATATCTCAAGAGAACCGAGGTGGCGCAGTGGTTAAATGCAGCACTGCAGGCTACTCCACCTGACTGCAGTTCTGCAGTTCGGCTGTTCAAATCTCACCGGCTCAGGGTTGACTCAGCTTTCCATCCTTCCGAGGTGGGTAAAATGAGGACCCAGATTGTTGTTGGGGGCAATACGCTGACTCTGTAAACCACTTAGAGAGGGCTGAAAGCGGTATATAAGTCTAACTGCTATTGCTACTATTGCTACTATTGCTAATTGTGAGTTGTATCTCATTTTGTTATCCCATCTGACATATAGTCTAGCTTTGGCATCATATGACCTCCAAAATGAAGGAACACTGTTGTGGATCATAGTTTAATTCAAATGAAAAGATAGACAGAACTGTCAGAACCTGAATACAGAGAAAAACTAACATATTTTTTTCATCATGGCTTTAAGAACTTTGGCTATTATCAGCATAAGTATATAGTGAATAGTGGTGGAGATTCTGTGTAGACTAGAATACAGATAACCAAAGATTTCATTTTAGGAATTACGGTACTCTGACCTCTCATTTATAAAAATATCCTTACTTTAGCTAGATGTGGAGACAATACTTTTCATTTGGATTTTATTTCATTGCAATCATTCTCTTCAGAACAACATAAAGAAATTACAATTATAAAAAACATTTAATAAGGAAAATTCCCTAATTTTTGGCTGTCCTAAAATTAGGACCATATTTTGCATTTGATGAGTTTATCTGTATGCCTTCCTGAAATATTTATTTTATTTATTTATTTAGTTTGTCACTCATGTACAAGATAACAAGAATAAGAATAAACATGAATAAGAACACAGGAAATGGGTACAAATAAATGGGGACAGTAGGACAGGGACGTTAGGCACACTGGTGCACTTATGCACGCCACTCTTAGGAATGGGTTGAGGTCAACAGTAGACAGTTTATGATTAAAGTTATGGGGGTTTGAGGATGTAACAACAGAGTCAGGTAGTGCATTCCAGGCATTGACCAATCTGTTGCTGAAGTTGTATTTTCTGCAATTGAGTTTGGTGCAGTTTTCCTCAATATATTAATATGTACTCAATGCAAATAGCCTCAGTGAAAAGCTAGCTTCATATAAAAAAATGTTTCATGGACTCAGTATGTTATGTGAAGTAAGCACCTTTAATATTAATGAAGTAATCCAGGGGGGCATTTGCCCAGGTTCGCCTGGTGCGCCAGTTGCGACCCTACCTGAACCGGGAGGCTCTCACAACAGTCACTCGAGCCCTTGTGACCTCTAGGCTGGAATATTGCAATGTGCTCTACATGGGGCTGCCCTTGAAGAGCATCCGGCGACTTCAGCTAGTCCAGAATGCGGCCGCGCGAGTGATTGTGGGCACACCGCGGTTCGCCCACATAACACCCATCCTCCGCGAGCTGCGCTGGCTACCTGTTGATCTCCGGGTGCGCTTCAAGGTGCTTCTTACCATCCATAAAGCCCTTCATGGTAGTGGATCTGAGTACTTGAGAGACCGCCTCCTGCCAATTACCTCCCTTCGACCTATTAGATCGCACAGATTGGGCCTCCTCTGAGTTCCATCCGCCAGTCAGTGCCGACTGGTGACTACGCGGAGGAGAGCCTTCTCAGTAGCAGCTCCGACCCTTTGGAACGATCTCCCCATGGAGATTCGTACCGTCACCACCATCCAGACCTTCCGCACAGCCCTTAAGATCTGGCTATCCCGTCAGGCCTGGGGATAAAGATTTTAATCCGCCCCACCCGAATGTTGAATGAATGTTGTGTTTTATTATTTTATTTCTATTTTTACTCACGTATTGTCTTATGTTTTGTCTTGCACTCCCCCTCCCATGAATTGTAAGCCGCCCTGAGTCCCCTTAGGGAAAAGGGCGGCCTATAAATAATAAATAAAATCTAAAAAAAATTTAAAATCTAAATCCACTTGTAGCTCCTGTAAATCGTTGTCATTGGGACAAAGACATGACTAAGGTTGCTATATATGTATCTTTACTGCTATCTAGTGGTTGCGCAAATGTTTGCAGCCTCGATATAGCATTACCTGCAGGTAAAATACTGGAGAGGCACTATTAAACAACTGATTAAATTACTTTTCATTTCCCTATCCTTCTTAGGAATTCTGTGATACTGGTCTGATATACAAAACAGCAGTCATCTTTTATGTGATTACTACATGATGAGAAAGAATGGATGTAATCTACTCAAGACGGAAGCAACCTGGAATTAAGGAGAAACTTTCTAACAGGGAGGACAACTAGCCAGAGGAACAGCTTGCCTCCAGAAGTTGTGGATGCTTCACAACTAGAGGTTTTAAAGAAAAGACTGGATAGCCACCTATCTGAAATGGTATAGGGCAGGGGTGAAATCAACTTACTTTTGCTACCAGTTTGCAAATGTGAGGGTATGTGTTTGTGTGAGCTCACTTCGCTCATATCCGCCATCTGCACAAGACCTTCCGGACATGCGCAGAGCCTCAAAAACGGGATGTGATGATATCTGGGTGGGTGGGCAGAGCCTCCCACCACTGCTGCTACTGGTTCGCCCGAACCGGATAGAACCAGCTGAATTGCACTGTATTGCACTGTATAGGGTCTCTTGCTTCCAGCTCTATTCTGATTGAAGACTTTTTTTTTCTAGGAAGAAGTCACACCAAAATGCTCCTATTTTAAGGAGAAGTCCTGAATTGTATAAAGAATATATTGCTTCAAAATATACAACTGATCCTGAACTGTATGGTATCTATTTCTATACAGTACAATCATATTAGAGAACACAGTACCAACATTCTACAACCGATTGTTGTAGAAATATTAATATCAGTGCAAATACATTAAATAAACATTTTATTGTATTGGTTTGTTTGTTGTGCTGTGTTGCTAATGCTTTACTCCATTGAGTTGTAACTGACTCCTGCTGACTGTATGAATGAAAGATCTCCAAGTGGTAGTTTTTATTCTTGCATTGCCCAAATTTTGTAAGTGATTTCTGTAGTTTTAATACTCAGCATAGCCACTTCTTGTACTCTCTTCCTCCCTTTCATTTTTCCAAGCAGCACAATTTTTCTATAGCTACAGTATATCAGCCAGTGGTGGGATTCAAATGTTTTTCACTAATGGTTATGTGGGTGTGGCTTGGCGGGCGTAGTGTGGCTTGGTGGGTGTGGCTTGATGGATATGGCAGGAGAAGGATACTGTAAAATCTCCATTCCCACCCCACTCCAGGGGAGGGATACTGCAAAATCCCCATTTCCTCCCGATCAGCTGGGACTCGGGAGGCAGAGAATAGATGGGGTCAGAGGTGGTATTTACTGGTTCTCCGAACTACTCAAAATTTCCACTACCAGTTCTCCAGAACTGGTCAGAACCTGCTGAATTCCATCTCTGATATCAGCCCTTGTGATGTATCCAAGGAATGATAGTTTTATTTCATGATCCTTGCTTGCAATGCATTCTAACCACTCAACTCAAACATTATGACTCTGAAAGATATAGCATAAAAAAAAGAAACAAAACCACAGAAACCATCACAAATCTGTTAAAAACCAATAGGCAATTAGGGACCCACCCCTCTGTCTTCCTCCTGATATAAACTCTGATAATAAAAGATAATTAGATGCCCTTCAATTTAATATGTTTGAGAGTAGGAGTTTGCTTTAACATTCAATTATTAAAGTGAAATACTTTGTTCAACAACAAATTCTAAATGGAGAAATCACTTCTATTTGTCATTTTGAATTAAATTATTCCTTTACTGATTTTAGAGACATAGTTTGTGTGTGCATATGCATGTATGTGTACAGGTGCAAGGAATATGAAATGGAGACTCCATAAGCCTACAAGAAGATATTTGTTTGGACCTTCATTCTCTTTGAGCCCAGTAAATACCTCCTCTGACTGGCCCCGCCCCCATCTATTCTCTGCTTCCCGAGTCCCAGCTGATCAGGAGGGAATGGGGATTTTGCAGTAACCTTTCCCTGCCATGCCCATCAAACCATGTCACATCCACCAAGCCCAGCCCACAGAACCGGTAGTAAAAATGTTTGAATCCCACCACTCATGTAAACTACTTCATCCCTCCAATTCATCTTATTATGTGGTTGGTCTATTGAAGTCTGAGCAATGTAGGTAACTTTATATTTACCAGCCTAGGTACTGTTAATGGTAAAAGGGTTTGTTAGAATTTTATCCTCAGTAGTATCTGTGGGTAGAAATGGTGGAACTATCAACTGGCTTTGCAGAGTCCTGCATTTCTTTTTTTTTTATGTAATATTTTTTTTACTAATGCTTGAATGAGCCGGAGGTTCATTCAACACTTATGAATAATTATATTGTCTCCCCACACTATGCCATTGATAGACTTTTCCCAATGAATGGGTAAAATTAGGCAATTATCCCATTCAATGGGTTGAATATTCTAGCATTTTTCAGATATTATATTATATTAGTGTATCACATTATAAAAAGGCTGAACATAAAGAAGGAAAAGATTCCTTGTGTGAAACATAATCCTTCATGTAAGTATTACTGTTGCACAGCCCCCCCCCTTCTAATTAGCTTTATCATCAGCACTAATAGGACACTTGTCCCTAAAGACTATTCCTACTGTGATTCCAGATGGCCCTCTGAATTCTCAGAAGCTTTGCTGCCATGATAAATGACAGATGCAAGAGCTATAATTCGGTTTCAAGTCCAATAATGTTAGTTATGATGAAATAGCTAGTTGGATAGTGGTAAAGAATTACAAAGCCATAGCTTTCAGTACCGACATAAGAAGCTCAATGCAATGAAATCAAGCTAACCAATCAGCAGATTGTTCTCTTTCTGGGACAGCTTTGCAATAGAATTTGCAAAATACCTCTTTGCAATTCTGCCATATTTCTAAAACAGATCTGATTCAAGAGTGAAAGAGGAGGGAAGTACCCTATGGTTGCTCACATTTAGAAGAGAAGTGCAGAGGATGGTAAAATATCAAATCAAATTGGCTCAGAACACTCTACAATAAAAAACAACAACTTAATCCTAACATTAATAAAACTAAAGAGTTTTAGCTTAGGAGATCACCAAAATTTGTAATTGTTTTGAATGTAAGTAGGATGAATGGCACAAAATCAAACAACATCAATCCTAGTCTGACAGAAATGATGAGAAATAAGCATTGTCTTCTTTCCCAGGTTAGTTCTTGAAAACGGGATAAATAAAGATCTTCCAAAATTCTCTCTAAAGAGAGAAAAAAAGAGCACATGGTTTGGCCATTTCCATATATAGACATAAAAACTATTAAAAAAGAATAATGTTTTTCTACCAGCCCCACTGAACCACAGAGGGTAGGGCAACTAACAGCCATGAGGAAGGCCCATCAAAATTGGAATTGGAAAGAGCAAGAAGTTGATAGCACATGGTAAAATCTATAGACATTAATGTAGAATCTAGAATCCATCAAACTTTCTTCTGCATCATCACAACAGTGGGCTTGAATCCCATAAGAATCTCCCCTTCACCAAATTTGGCACTTCTAAATATTCCTTCTCTACTCCCGCTCAACTTTTAGAATCACAAAGGACCTCTTTTTCCTTTTTCAAGGAAATATACAACCACGAATATAAACAGCATTGATAACTCCGCCCTTCAGAAGCAACTCCCTCTTTCCTCAGTTGCCTGAGAATGTTTTTTTTTTAAACTTCTTGTTCCTTTTGGAACAGAGGGAAGCAAGTAGTAACAAACAGTTCCTGAAAAAAAAACTTTGAGAATGCCTCTTCTACTACTGAGAAGCCGACAGAGCTGAGGTGGCGCAGTGGTTAAATGCAGCACTGCAGGCTACTTCAGCTGACTGTAGTTCAGCAGTTTGGCTGTTCAAATCCCACTAGGCTCAAGGTTGACTCAGCCTTCCATCCTTCCGAGGTGGGTAAAATGAGGACCCGGATTGTTGTTGGGGGCAATATGCTGACTCTGTAAACCGCTTAGAGAGGGCTGAAAGCCCTATGAAGCGGTATATAAGTCTAACTATTGCTACTGTACATGGCCCAGGCTTGTTTGTTTCACTTCAAGGTTATCTGACTGAGAAGCAGGAAGAGGAACCTGGAAGTGGAAGTCATGTTCTTGACAAAGCAATGGGTGACTTGGATGTGTTAGCAGAACAGGAAGTGCTGTAGAAACAACACAAAAGGCGTCTCCCTCCCTTGCACCTTCCTTTCCCTGCTACTCCCCCGCTTGATGCTTATTGGGGCTTGTGCTTATAGGCCTCAACACACCCTCAACCTCCCCTGCTTTGACTATTTCTATGCTTCTGAGTGTCAATTGCTCAGCTAGGTCACATGTTTGATTGTTTAGGATTCCATGAGTTGTGATCGCAAGATACTAGGCGACACTTGGTGGGGGTAGACAGATATGTTTCAAGCATGTAAGTCTGAATGTTTGACAAAACAAAGAAAATAATGTCAGAAGATCTATGGGGACGAGTGGCCTTATAGAAAGCTTGCAGTAGTCTTGGATCATGCACCTTGCCCATTACTGCAAAAATGTATCTATAAGTTATTTGTGCCTGATTCAGTGGCTTGTAATACCCTCAACTCTCTTGAAAGTTTGCATACAAATCATCTATTAAAAAGGTAGCCTATGTGATATCAGAGGAATTTCTTTTAAGATTCGGTGGATGCCTTTTCAATTTTGCTTAGCTTCAGGGGAGACATCTTTCAAACGACAATCAACTGATGCATTTCCCATTCCCCAATAATTCATAAATCTACTCCTCCCTCTCTGTCTGCTTAATGCTTTTCTTTGTCTACTATCACATACAAGCAAGGCCCAAATCCTTCAAAATGGGGATGTTCTCAGTCATCAATATGACCGTCCGTTCATCTTTTTTGCCTTTACTTTGAGGCAAGAATTGAAGCTATACAGAATGTGAATAAATGGATTGCCCCAAATTCCTGTGTTGGATGGGGGAAGTATCAGTCAGTTGGATTCGGATTTAATCCTTCTAGGGCACCTTAGACTTTATTTAATTACAATTAAGTTAAAGATAGTTTGCTCCAATTCTACAGTTCTTCCACATTAATAATCATGGACATTATAATTTACTTTACAAAAGTGCTTTATGCTGTGAAGGTAAAATTATTTGCCTTCAGAGGTGGGTTGCTCCCGGTTCAGCCTGGATTAGGCGAACCGGTAGTAGCAGCGGTGGCAGAAAGCTCCGCCCACCTGCCCAGACGCTTCTGTACATGCCCGAATCAGTAGTAAAGAAATTGGCAACCCTACCACTGTTTACTTTGTTGAGATGAACTGTATCACTTGGAGGTCACCTTTGGCATTTCAGTTAGCCATCAGAGTTCAACATATTCTGTACAAGATAGAGAGAAATGTCTTCTGTCTAAAAGAGACCTTAGAGAGATCATAAGTAAAATGTTTTTTTTTAACTTTTTAGGCACAAGATTTTGTTCTTCCTGAAGTAATTGCAAACTTTTGCATAGCTCACCCATTTACTGTATTATTTAGGAGTTCACAAAATGCTATAAAACATTGTAGTAGCAGTCGAACCTTTGTTTCTTTCTATGATGTCAACTTGGTTGCATATGGGTGCAAAGCAGAATATTCAATCAGTCCATCTATTGTCTTTTCATCTCAAAATCATTGAGTACAGACTAAACTGAGTTCTTCAACACATGCATTATATGCATATACTAAATGTGGGAAGGTGTTGTTGTCATTATTTGCTTTGTTGAGGGCTACTTTTTTGCTATATTCTATTGGGCATTTATGCAAGTTTAAAGAGGTAAGCAAAGTGTGTTACAGAATCTGGTATGATTTTGGTTTTACCTTTGTATCAAGTCCTTCTTTGTTTCTACCCTTCCATGTTTTTTTTCCTCCTTCACATCAAGACTATTCAAGAAGGAGCAACTGGCCATTATCAAAAATCCCAATCAATCAATAAATTGCAATTTTTAAGTCAGATGAAGAGCAACCATGAAATAAGGCTTAATACCACCAATTGTTCTGTAATATAGAACATGAAGATCACTGAAAATCTTCTTTATTTCTATATGGTGAAATTCTTTCATATGTTATATTAATGATACTTTGCTGCAAATGCTCACTATGATTCACATATGTTAAAACTATATATGTATATATCTACATATATGCATGTAGATATGGACATAAATATAAATATCTTATTTGCATGAAGCATAAAGTCTACAGTTAAAGTCTAAAAAAGATCTACAATGAAAAATTATTTATCCTAAGTTATTCAATTATTGTAGAATTTCATCTACTAGCAATCTAGCCAGCATTGTCAATGATGAAGATGCTGGTTTAGTAAGCTCTGGATTTTTTATCCTGGCTCTACACCAGGGGTTGGTTGCTGCCGGTCCCCGCCGGTTCTCGTGAACCGGTTGGTCACCAGACCTGGAAGTAAGCCTGGCCCGCCCCTGGCCCTGTATACCCGTCCCGGCCGGACGGTATTTTGTCCCTTCTGTTTCCCCGTTGCTCAGAAAAGCAACTTCAGGAAGGTCCTTTGCTAGCAGGCAGGTTCTAGGATGCCTGCCGCCACCAAAGGATCTCCCCGGAGTTGCTTTTCTGAGCAACGGGGAGACAGAAGGGACAAAATACCATCCATTTTCCCCGTGCTCAGAAAAGCAACTTCGGGAAGGTCCTTTGGTGGCAGCAGGCATCCTAGAACCTGCCTGCTAGCAAAGGACTTTCTCAAAGTTGCTTTTCTGAGCATATAGCCCCCGCCACTTCTGGACATCTATTGCAGTCACAAGGAGCTGAGGAGAGCATGGAGAAGAGCGTGAAGGTTCTTGGCACTCTGGGAAGCCACGAAAGCAGCAGGGAGAGGTGCGCAGCTTGGTTTAGACTCCCTGGATGTCACAGCAGCAGCCTCAAGCGTGCTGATCTCTGTGATTTTCACATTGGGGCGTGCTGCAAGTGGGAATGAGTGAAGACCTTTTCCGGATTGCTGGTGGTGGAGGTGCGGGCCCATTGCCCTGTGCTCAGAAAAGCAAGTCCTGGGAAGTCCTCTGCGCCGGCCGGAAAAGATCTTTGCTCACACCCTCTTGCAGCACACCACGATGCGAAAAACACCAAGATTGGCACACTTGGGGCTGCTGCTGCAACGTCCAAGGAGGCTAAACCAAGCCATACGCCTCTCCCAGCCACTTTCGCAGCTTCCCAGAGTGCCAAGAACCTTCACGCTCTTCTCCATGCTCTCCTCGGCTTCCCACGACTACAATAGACATCCAGAAGCGGTGGGTGCAGCCGGACTGGAGAACTTTCTCTTCTCAGAAATGTCTTCTCAGTGGAGCTGTGTCAGCCTGCCAGTCCCCTTCAGGTACTTCGACCCCCAGGAGGGAGGGGGCAGGGGGGGCATAAAGGGAGCTGCAGCTCGTCTGTGAATGGAGAGGAAAAAGTTTGGCTTCTCTTTGCCATTTAAAGGCTACAGCAGGGAGAATCCCAACTTTTTTCCTCTCCATCCATTCAGAGCGGAATTGCTCCAGCCTCCCCCCCACATGTTGCCCAGTAGTGGGGCCAGCCTGCTCTGCCCCGCAGTATTTGGGTGGCAGGTCCTCTGTTTGGGGGGGAGAATTTGGTTGCAAAAACACCAAGAGGGAGGGGGCAGACTTGGAGGGCCTGTTCCTTCTTCCCCTTTTCCTCTCAGCCCTGCAAATCCAGAAATCTCCCCCCCTCCAAGCAGCAACTGAGACCATGCAGGTTGGAGGGGGGCAGGAGAAGATAGTCGGACAAGAGAACTTTAAAGTCAGGAAAGACGGAGCAATTGTCCAGCAAGAGGAGTTTCTGCAAAAGGGAGGGGGAGGGGACAGCTTCCAAAGACCTTTTGCTTTTAGCCATAATTGCCATCAGAGCAGATGTTGGGGAGCAAGGAAGAAAGGGATCCCAGATGCCCAGCACCTTGAAGAGGTATGCGCAGATGGGATGACAGGGAATCGGAGGAGAACTGGAGGGGATTCCCTCAATCGTCTTCCTTTATTCCCCTCCCTGGAGGAAAGACCAACAGGAGGCCCTTTTTTGGATGGGGGAGTGGGCTGCATGGTCTCCGGGCCACACCCTTTTTTAAAACTATTGGTTGAAGTTGGGCCCCCATCCCTCTTGGAGCTCCTCTGCTTGTCCATCCACAATAGATTGCCAGGAAAAAGAAAAGAAAAAGCAGGGAAAGAAGTCTGTAAGACTGTGGCAATGCTCTTAAATTGCTTAAGAAAGGAAAACCCATCCAGGGAGCAATTCTATTTTCTTTAAGGCACCCACCAGTGGACCTTGGAGACAGCTCTGTGTGTGTTTTCCCCAAAAGGCACGGGGGGGGGTGGGCGTGCCTATCCCCAGCTATGCGTTTTTCAGATTCTGCAGTGGAACAAGAGAGAGAAAGGGAGGAAGGGAAGGGACAGTTGTCCACTATCAGGCTTGTACATGAGGAAGGAGAAGCTGCTTCTCTTCCCCAAACCAGCTGGCCTGTTAATTTGAAAATGGGCAAAAAAAGAGAAGCATATTTCGGTACATAACACTGAGAAATGTTGAGGAGCTGAGGGGTGTGTATGTCAGGGAATTCCAGACTGGAAAGATAGTTTTGTATTCCAGTTAAGTTAGAACTGGTTCTTTGTGAAGGATCTGTGAGAATTTTGAAATGTTGCAATAAGGCCCAAGAAAAAAAATAAAGCAGAAAGATTTAATTAAAGAAGAGAAAGAATGGTAAAACATCCACTAAAGGCCTTTCTAATGTGTTTTTCAATTGTAGGATTGGAAGTATTTGATTTACGGTATGATTTCATGTTGAATTTTTATCAGTATAAGTAGAGATGTATTCTTCAACCTTTAATGCAATTTGCAAAAATCATTGTAGTAAACTGAATACCACTGTAGAACATCACTTCTCACAAAAAAAATGCAATTTAATGGAGAGTAAAGTAAGATTTTACACAGGCAAGAAAAAATGTATAGAATAGCTGGTGCCTGGCTCAACTGGAAGTAAGTATGAGACAGATCTATAAGCTGGAAACTTATCAAACAGATCCAACCTAGGAATGAGAAATTTCTTGACAGAACAATTAGAGAAATGGGATGTCTTCAGAAATTGTGGGTATACCATCACTGGAGGTTTTTAAGAATAAATTTGTCCATAATAGTATAGGGTCTCATCTCATGCTTCCGCAGGGATTGGACTAGAAAACCTCCAAGGTCCCTTCCAACTCTGTTATTCTTTATAAATCTCTTCACTCAGTCTTACCAAGAGAATGGTGATAAATAATATTTGGAAATGTACAGCAAGTGGTCTTCTGACAGTAAAATCTCATCTTATTGGCTAGTATCAAGGGGAAGATGACTTTGAAAATGCTTCATCTTCCATCATTACATGCAAGATGAGGTGAGGACTGGCTGGGAGGGGCAAGCCAGGCCAGGTGCTCCTCTGTTGTAATATGGCTCCATGTGAGTGACATCGAGTTGGCCATGCCCACCCAATCACATGACCTTAACTACCTAGTCACGCCCACCTGGTCACATGACCTCAAAGCCACTCCCATCTGGTCACATGACTGCCAAGCCACTCCCACCCATTCACATGACCACCGAGCCACTCCCTCCCAGTCACATGACCACAGAGCCATTCCACAAAACAGGCCATACCTACACAATAGGTTCTAAAAGAATTTGAAACCCATCACTGTTCTACACATTTCTGGTGTGGATACAGGTGTTGCATATAAGTGCAGCATTATACTTAACTGATTTCATATTGGTTCAGTCTTTTGGTAGGCCATGATTATCTCTTCATTTCACTGACAACCTGCAGTGAATATGTTGAGCTGTTCAATGGGTTAAATTTTGAGAATGTGTGCATCATTCTTCAGTGCTGATTTTGCAAACGTCTCTTTTCCCATATTGAAATGCTCCTAATCTAATTCATTACTAATTTTCACATACTCCAGTGAATCATCTCCTTTTACTCTTCCTTCTAATGGCAATGGGAACAATAGGAAACCAAGTAATGGTATTATATGTGTATTTTGTAACTTCTGGAAGGCCGGGTCAAATGTGCACATTTGACTTCTGCAAAATGGAAGTCAATGTTATTTCTTCAAAACATAAATGTTAGATTAATTCCTTCCCCTTTTAAAATAGATATTTTGTATAACTACCTTTGCCTGATGGACTTAGCATACATTTACACAAGACTTGCTCAAGTTAAGATTGAGGGATATAAAGAAATAACAGATAATACTGAAAAAATATTGGTTTTCCTACTCCGTCAATGTCTCATAAATTTTATAGATTCTATGAAAATGAACCTTTGCAAAAATAGACCAATTTCATATTACTTAAACTGTAGGACAAGAGCAATGGAAGGATGTTATTAATGACATTTCTGGGCTGTACCATGGAACACTTTGCATAGGAAACTCTGAAATAATAACTAAAACAATACAATTCTTATTTTAAAGAACAAATACATTATTTTCCAGGTGTGATAGTAAGAAAACAGATTTTTGGGAGCTCGGGTTAAGCAAAAGGACAAACACATACAGTTCCTACAATTTAGAAAAGGTGTATTCAAACTGGGCAAATTTAAGATGTGTAGACTTCAACTTCCAGAATTTCCCACACAACATGGCTGGCTGAGGAATTCTGGGATTTGATAAATTTTGGGATTTATTGAGGGAATAAATGGGGAACTCATCAAATTTGCAGATGACACCAAGCTGGCAGGAATAGCCAGCACTCCAGAAGAAAGGTTTAAGATACAGAAGGATCTTGACAAACTTGAACATTGGTCACTATCTAATAAAATGAAATTCAATGGTGAAAAGAGTAAGGTTCTACATTTAGGCAAGAAAAATGAAATGTACAGGTACAGTATAGGTGGTATCTTGCTCAACAGTAGTAACTGTGAAAGGGATCTTGGAGTCCTAGTGGACAACCATTTAAATATGTGCCAGCAGTGTGCAGCAGCTGCCAAAAAAGCCAACACAGTTCTAGGCTGCATAAACAGAGGGGTAGAATCAAGATCACGTGAAGTGTTAATACCACTTTATAATGCCTTGGTAAGGCCACACTTGGAATACTGCATTCAGTTTTGGTTGCCACGATGTAGAAAAGATGTGGAGACTCTAGAAAGAGTGCAGAGACGAGCAACAAAGATGATTAGGGGACTGGAGACTAAAACATATGAGGAACGGCTGCAGGAACTGGGTATGTCTAGGTTAATGAAAAGAAGGACAAGGGGAAACATGATAGCAGTGTTCCAATATCTCAGGGGTTGCCACAAAGAAGAGGGAGTCAAACTATTCTTCAGGGCACCTGAGGGTAGAACAAGAAGCAATGGGTGGAAACTAGTCAAGGAGAGAAGCAACTTAGAAGGTAGGAGAAATTTCCTGACAGTTAGAACAATTAATCAGTGGAACAGCTTGCCTCCAGAAATTGTAAATGTTCCAACACTGAAAGTTTTTAAAAAGAGATTGGACAAACATTTGTCTGAAGTGGTATAAGGTTTCCTGCCTGAGCAGGGAGTTGTATTAGAAGACTTCCAAGGTCCCTTCCAACTCTGCTATTGTATGGTATTGTATTAATTTGAAGTAAAAAAATCTTAGAGTTGCCAGTTTGGAGATCCTTGGTTTAGAGTCCTGTTTGGCCAATTGTGTAGTTTGTAGAATATTGCACAAAAACCTTGAAGATGAAAAATATGCTGTTTGTCATTGACCTACAGCATTTCTGATATATTTGCCATCATCATGTATCTCTGCTTTATCAGATATGAGAAATAGCATGAATAATTGGTGGCATAATAAGGGACAAGTTTTTAGCATCACTGCAATTCATTTGCATTTTCAGATTTCTGGAATTCAGTTAATAATTTATGTATAACAATGTCAACAGAAATATCCTTGAAAAAGCTTTGCAGTTTCTAACTCAATATGTGAGGAAATCAGTTACCAGTAAAACACAGTAATGTAATTTTTTTCATGTATTTTGAGGAGAATCTTAAACAATATGATGTATATGCCATCCTTTTATATAAGGCTACCCCAGCTGACTGCTAGCTGCAGTTCAGCAGTTCAAGTCTCCCCGGCTCAAGGTTGACTCAGCCTTTCATCCTTCCAAGTTGGATAAAATGAGGACCCAGATTGTTGGGAACAAGATGCTGACTCTGTAAACCATTTGGAGAGGGCTGTAAGAACATTGTGAAACACTATATATTTCATTGCCATTGCTATTTCACAGGAGCATTATCAATGTATTTTTCATGTATTCATGTATTTACATATCACATATTTCTCATCACTGTAAGCCAAACTTGGTGTGAGGAAGATATTCTTTAAAATTACACATGAGACAGTACAAAATGGCATTACAAGCAATGCCATTTAATTTTAAGTGCAAAGTAATATTTATTTCATTGGCTATCTCTCGGATGGAACTTGTTTTCGTATCTGTTAAAAATGGCAAAATGACATTCACTCTTATTTTGAGGATGAAGACACTGTTCAATTAATACTTCAGAGGATTAGTATTTGCCAGATGAACTTCTAAATGATCAATATATGTTTGACTTGATTAACTTATTATTTATAGTCTGTTTTTCCCCCCGAAATACTTTAAAATGTATCCACATAGTACTAAAACTCGGTTCCACCACAAAACCGCATTCGACTAAAGGGCGCTCGACGAAACCGCATAGCTGACGTCATCACAGCGCGACAACAGCGTGGAGAAAAAAGCTGTAAATGCTAAACCTAAAATTTACCCCTAAACCTAAACCTAACCCCCCTAAACCTAAACCTAATCCTAAACCTAATCCTAAACCTAACCCTTAACCTAATCCTAAACCTAACCCTAAACCTAACCCTTAACCTAACGCTAAACCTAATCCTAACCCTTAACCTAGCCCTAACCCTTAACCTAACCCTAAACCTAACCCTTACCTTAACTTGAATTGGCTTGCTTTCAAAGCACTATTTAAAGTGCCCTTCTTTCTCTACGCTCGCTGTTGTCACCCTGCTGATGACATCAGTGACGCGGTTTAATCGGGCGCGCTTTAGTCGAGCGCGGTTTTGTCGTGCCACGCTAAAACTCTTGGTTCTGATAATTTGTTATCTTCAATTGAGTGAAACACTACATCACAGGGCAAAACTTGGACAATAAAGGTACCTCAAATGGCTAATTTACAGAATGATGGGACCTGTTACTATCTAGGGAATAAAATTTGGGAGTTTTGTTGCCACTTCAGCACAGCTGTACTACTGCTGGTCAGCACTGCCACCACACTGCTGCTGTCAGCTGTGATCTAGGCTGATGGCACACCCAAAATTCTGCTGGGCGCATTTCTGATAGGGTCACCCTCTCTTCTGCACCCAGATTGGACTCAAGGTAGCCTTCAACTTACATATATTTGTTTAGTGACTGTTTGAAATTGCAATGGCACTTAGGATAGGTTCTTGAACTTGAATTTGAAAGCTTCACAATTGGTATGCATTTACAATAGTTACAGCATCTCAGGTCACAGGATAACCATTTGTGACCTTCCCAGCGAGTAAAAGTCCATGGGGAGAAGCAGGATTTGCTTAACAACCATGTGATTCACTAAAGAACCACAGTGATTTGTGTAACAACTGTGGCAAAAGAGGTCATAAAATTGGGCACGATTCACTTACAAATCATCTTGCTAAGAAATGGAAATTCTTCTCCCAGTTGTGTTCAAAATTTGAGATGTACCTGTGATGCATGCTAGGTCAATCCTTTATCACGAGGGAGAACTTATTACCAGGCTTGCATTTAGTAGAAGCATCTCTAAAGAGCCCTAAGTCTATTCTTACAAAAACTTAGTCCAACTGAATCAACTAATTTGGTGGGGGTTTTCTGCTAATTTTTAAGCTTTGCTTTAGGATTGACATAACCTTCTGGGAAACATCTATTTGCTTGAATCTATGTATTTTGGGTCCGCTTAAGCGATTGGACTGATTTGACACTATCTATGTCTAATGTTGCATATACAAAAATGCATATTTTTATTCTGTACATTTTCAGCCTCCAGTACTCAGAATCTTCTGGTATATTGATCATGATGAGTTGAAAAGATCCATTCAGTCAACACTGTTCGTATGACCAGCCTGCAGGATGATGTTGCTTTTTTTGAAGTGTATGTAATATAGTTTACCATTCTGGTCCAATTATAGTTAGCCTATAGATGTTTTTTGACTTCCCACTCTCAGGTAGAGAGAGCTTATTCACATTTTTCTTTCTTATTTAGGGAGTACAGTAAAATGATTAAAATATGCCAAGGAATAACCTTCCCTTGAACAGGTGTTAAACATCATGCTTCATCACAGTAAGCAATAACGTTTTAAAAAGCCAACATTCTTAGAATGACTGTTCTAAGTCAAGACATTTGATGCCATGGATTAATCTCAATAGTGCTTGCAATTTGGAGGATCTGGTATTTCTTCAGGCAGCTTTTCTTTTTTCTTACACTGCACAAATGCTCTGATCCTTGAGCATATTCTTTTTGGAAAAAGGCAGAATTACAGTCTAAAAGAAAAATGTAACTTTATGTTGGCTAAATTGTTTTGCACAAGGTGGATTAGCTGCAGACTACTACAGTTAGTGAGTAAATAAAATTAGCATGGCTTATATCTTTTTATCCTTGTGACAGAGAAGCATGAAGAAAGCGGAATCAGGTGACTTTATTATGCTGCATCTGATAATTTAGGAAAGGCTAAATATGTCAGTGAATTGTTATATTTTTCACTTTCATTCATTTTGCCTAATTATGTTTTCAGTCAAGCTGGCAGCGGTTATGTCTTAACTTACATTATCTATTTAAAAAGTTCAGCTGTATAGAAACAGCTGAATATCTTATTTCCAGGTGTGTATTGCTACAGTGTGGATATTGGATAATGCGTATGGAATGCCTTCACTTTGGATGCCATTCTTTTCAACTTCTTTATTGGCTTACTTTTCAGATCATTGTATCCCAAAATGACTGACTTCAGTTAGAGACAATTCTTGCCATCAGATTTACAAACAAACAAACAAACAAACAAAAAATCAAATCACACACGAGACGAATATAGGCAACAGAAATTAAGGATGATGATAAAAGGATATAAGCCATGCTAATTTTAAGAGCTGTGGTGGTACAGTGGTTAGAATGAAGTCCTGCAGGATACTTCTGCTGACTGCCAGCTGCCAGCAGTTTGGCAGTTCGAGTCTCAGGTTGATTCAGCCTTCCATCATTCCGAGGTTGGTAAACTGAAGACCCAGATTATTAGGGTAATATACTGATTCTGTAAACTGCTTGGTGGGGATTGTAAATCACTGTGAAGTGGTATATAAGTTTAAGTGCTATTGCTATCAAAGGCAAGTGATAGGATCAACAATATAAAGAGGTGGCACATTTGTGTATCAGAAAAGATTCACAGGTGCATCACATCAATAAGCCACAAGTGAATGCCAAATAGTGTTGCACAACCTTGCCTCTGTGGGATCATTGGGGCAGACTGCTTTCATTGCTTCTCCTAAGTCTCAGGAATCTGTGATATCATGGAATTCCGGGTTCACAACCTGGAAGTCTTGCATAAGAGATGTGTGCTGTGCAGTGAAAAAGATTAAAAACTGCTCAGATAGGGTGTTCAACTTTTGCCAAGGTCAAAAACAAAACTGAAGAGTAGTGTTAACCCTTAAGAGCTGGATCAGGTGAACCTCCAGAAGAACAGATTTTTACTGCCTGGATATCATCACTGGTAACTCCATTATGGAACAGAGCCAGGGAAGAAAGGCAACCAAACAAGCAAGAAAAGCTTTGGGATGTAAGCTACCTAGTTTTTGGAATCATTAAGTATTATACCAATATTAGATGTTAGATTAGATCATAAGGATCAGTGAACTCAGATAGATGGGTAGACAGGCAGGTCTTTAATAAGAAAGGGGAAAGAATCTATTGTGGAGAGTCTTGATTGACCCAATCTGATCCCTTAGGAAAGAAAGAAAGGAAGACCATTGACTCCAAAGCAAGTTCTTTTACTAAAGTTATTGGTTGCAGTAAAGTCAAGCCAGCTCTGAATTCTTCTGTGCTTGCAAAATACAAAAAAGGTTCACCCATAGCCATCCTTCCCCTGTGACTAGTCCATTTCCAGCTCACCAAGATGGTTTGAGAACACTGAGATGTTTGGGGTTAATCCACATATTTCTCAGGGTGCTTGGCCTTGGATTGCTGGTACGAACAGGAGCGCTCTGGTTGTGTCACCTGTCATTTCCCCCTCCTGCTTTCTCATCAGTAGACACACAGCTTTTTTGCCCTTTCATCCTCTGTCCTCCCTTCCAGCCTTTAATGGCAGGATACTTGTAAGGCACTAAGCCGAATCACACAGAGCTAACATTGAGGGCAATAATGGAACAGTTGGTTGATGAACGTAAGCATTATGAATGATGATTTGAAGAATCACAAAAACCCACAACAGATAAACTAAAAAGTTTAGTTTAGAAAGCTGCACCCCCAAATAGAAGAAGTGGTGTGATGCTGTTGGTGACAATAAAGACAATGAAGGAAATGAACTGAGGTTCAGGTTTTTATATCTAAACAAAACAGCTTGGGAAAGAAGTTGTTGAATGAGAGATCACCTGATGAGAAAAAATACAGTAGTCTTTTTTATGCAATTTCAACTCTGCCAAAAGAGGTCTAATTTTCATTAAAAAAACACAATAGAAATGCTAACAATATTTATCTTGGTAAAAATCAGGTGGCTCATTATCCTGGAAATAATTATATACTTGCCATCTACGCTATAGCACAGTGATGGCTAACTTGCAAAAGTGCAAGCACGGATGTCAGGATGCACACACCCATAATGCAATGCATGAGCAACCACCCTTCTCCTCCTCCAAGATGCTGGATGTCTCACTCTCCTGGGCCACCAACTTGGGGAGCCTGAGCGCAGCTCTTCCGAGGAGATGCTCAACAACTTCCAGAAGGCCAGCAGCCCTGGCACTGTCTCCCCCAACAAGCCTCACCTGGCCCAGGAGCCTTGAGGCCTGACCAACAGCAGTGCCACCTGCCGCCCCACTACACCCACAGGGGACACCCCTAGCATCACTCCCATGCTGGGGTCCCCTCGCCCATGTCCGGTGGGGCCCCATCTAGCCCGTCGTTCTGGAGGCTGCCCGTTGCAGGGAGCTTGGAGGGTGCCAGGCCGGGGCCTGTGGGAGCATCCTCCATGGCAGTTCTTGCAGGGGCACTGTGGCTCACTTCCATGCGGGGGCCACCTTTGCTGGGGGAGCAGTAGCCAGTGCAGTGATTGGCAGGGCCCGCCAGGTGGGCAAGACCCTCACGAACCTTGCCACTGCTGGCAAAGGCATGACCCTGCCTGGAGGGAACCACCCTGGGAATGTTTCTTTCTTCGCATGCTTTTGGTAAATGTGCCCGGTCCAAAGCCTTTCCAGCAATTCAAAATTGTTTCTCACATGGACAATTATATATTGCGTGTTCTAGAGTCAGCAAACCAGACAATTCTTGAAATGGATTGTGTTGATTTTAAAAAAAGAAGCCTGTGTAAATAATGGACTGAAAATAAAATATAATCCTGAGAGCTGTTACATGGGGGAATTGAGGGCAAGATCAGCAAATAATTAATTTGCTGCATTGTGTCCAGAGTGTTTTTAAAGTAATGCAATAATAACTTGACATTAATATTACATTACTGATATAATCCTTTGGTTGCAAGGTGACTCGAACGATAGGATAAATCACCATAACTAGGAGTTGCCTTTCAGTAGGAAAGTGAAGAATTAGAGAAAGAAATACAAAGGATAGGACTAAAAAAAGAAAGAAAAACAACAAGGTCCCTCTATAAAGAAAAACAACAACCTCAAAGACATATGAAGAAAGGCTTTTGTTGCTTGCATCTTTGAACTTCACTGCCTAGTTGCATTTCTAATTCAGCTGAGATTTGGACTAGAAAAAGATTGAGAACTATTTTTATGTAACTTGTTTCTTTACATCAAATGCTGGTTATAGAGGACCTATTTGGCCAGCTGCTG